>NC_056725.1:1354138057-1354438057 GCF_019279795.1 Protopterus annectens
TGAAAACCATCCATGGATCGGCCCATCGGCCCACCTAGCCATTTAACAAATGATAAATAAATGTTCTGCAGTGCATGTGAAAAATTGTGGCTGCCCATTTCTCATCCCCCACTCATCATCTTTTCTAGAGCTATACTGGCTTTCTAAACACGTTTTTTTTTTCACCACAAGCTCACGACCTGAGATATCACCAGGAACCGGACAGTTTGTAATAAACTCTGCTTTAATGAATGTAACTTGTACAAATGAATTGTTCCACAAAAAAGATTAAAATCCAACGTTCAGTCAAGCGCTCTCCCAGGCTTTATCAAGACAATTACATACTCAATGTGCACTCCTTTTATATTCACATCACTTCTTAATCAATTATACAATTAGTTATTTAAAGAAGTTTCCTTAAAGTGTAGTCTTCCATTGTAAAAAGGTGCATGATTGTTATTTGCAATGCTTAAAGCCATAGAAATGGAGGTATACAAACATAACATATGAAACATAGCAGCAGTGGCAAAATTCTTCTTTAAAATAATTTCCGAATATTTTATGATGTTATTACCTTTTATATTATTATAGTATTATAATAATTTAATAATTTTGTAATAAATATATAATTTTATAATTTAACAATTTTCAGGGTCCTACTAGTATCTGAATTAAAATTTATGTTTAAAAATTCTTATAAAAAATTTTTTATTATTATTATTTCACAAAACTTAAACACAATAAAAATAAAAATAAATATTGGATTGTAAAATTGTAATATTGATATATTACAGTTTTAAAAGTTGTTAATTGATCTTACTGTATTTATACAACCTTGTGAATATAAATTAATTAAAAACATCCATCTTGCATAAATAATATGATGCAATAAACATCCTGTTTTTTAAAATATATAAATTCTAATTTATTAAAACTGTATAAGGTACTTCTTTGCATATTCTTATGGGTTATGTCCATCCACATTAAACTATAGTAAATCGTCCTTTTTAATTTTAATCAAATTACTAACTTACATAGGTTTGAATTCTGATATATATATAACATATTTTAATTTATTTGGTCACTATCTACAGTTTAGCCCTACGCAACTTAAGAGCACTGTTAATATTTATTGAATCATTAAGACCCGGAGGTTTAGTAGCATTAAGTTTAATTTGCCATAACAGTTCTTTGTATTCTAGGGATGTTTCCCAGTCACCCCCTCTCACACTGTTAAAAACCTGTTCTAGTACAAAAAATTTTAAACACATGTTGTCACAATTCAAAGAGTGCTTGTAAAATGCATTTGTTTCTTTCTTATTTTTAATTTCATAAATATGTTCATACACTCTTCTTTTTAAAACCCTTTCCGTTTTTCCCACATAAAAACTCATACAATGTTGGCAAAACCCTAGGTACACCACACCTTTTGAATTGCAATTAAAGTGTCCTGATGGGAACAAATTTAAGTTTCTAGACTTTAAATAAATACCTTTGTTGTCTAGAATATAACAGCATTGGTTACAAGCCTTGCATTTGTAAGTTCCCCTAATTTGTTGCTTTTCATTAGTACTAGATAATACTTGCTTTTCCAACAATTCCTTTAGATTGCGGTCCCTTCTTCTAACAAAGTGTGGTTTATATGGGATGTTTTTCTTCAAATCTTCATTGATAGAGAGAACCGGCCAACATTTGGCTATTATGTTCTCTATCTCCCTACTATTGTTATTGTATGTATATAGAAAGGGTAGATTTTCTGATTTGTCCTTATCAATTTTACTAACAGTTTGCTGTGGAGTTGTTACACCTAGTAATGGGGGAAATTGTGTGGCTCTTTTTTGGGAAATTTCATTGAATACAATTTCAAATATGTCATTTGGATAGCCTTTTTCCATAAACAGGTTTCTTAAATAATCACCTTCTTTCTGATACAGAATGTTAGTGCTGCAAATTCTTGATGCTCTTATTAATTGGCCTCGTATGATCCCTCTTTTCTGAAAAAATGGATGGTTACTCTCATAATGCAACAACATATTTGAATATGTGTCCTTCCTGAATATACAAGATTCAAATTGCTTGGATATACTGTTTTTCCTTAACACTATATCTAAATAATGAAGTTCAAATTGATTGATTTTGTGTGTGAATTTTAAAAAACAGGTGGAGCAATTTATATGCTGCATGAATTCATTAAATTCATTAATATTGCCTCCCCACAAAATGCAAATGTCATCTAAAAATCGTTTATAATGGATAATCTTGTCTGCCCATCTTGTTGAAAAGATAAATTCCTTTTCCCAGAAATGTAGCACCAAGTTTGAATAAGCCGTGGCACAAGGTGTACCCATTGCCACCCCTTTGTTTTGCTTGAACAATTCACCATTAAAAATAATATAGTTGTTCTTTAATATGACTTCCATGAATTCAACTATCAAATTGATGATATTGCTGCTGAAGCCTGATTTCTCAATAAGAATCCTACTGAACCATTCGATTCCTACTGTGGAATACTTGGGAATAAATCTACAATGTCAATGGTAACCATATAATTGGTTAAATTGTAATATGAATTTTTTATTCCTTTAAGAAATTCCCATGAGTCCTTGCAGATACATTCAATTGATGAGACCAGTTTTTTAGTTGATATATCTATGAATTTGCCTAAGGGTTCAGTAATACCTTTAGCACCTGCTACTATGGGTCTAAATTGTAGAGGTTCAAGGCCTTTGTGCACTTTAGGAATACCAAAAATAATTGGTGTTAGGGGTTTTTGCACAAAAAGATAGTTAAACAATTGCTCATTCAAAGCCCCTTGCATAAGATGGTCCTCTAACATAAGCCTTATTTTTGAATATGCTATATTATGCTCATTTACAGAAACCTCTGTGTATTTCTCTGTATCATGCAATATATTAGCTATGCATAATCATGCTTATACATAAGCACTACCTCCTTTGTCAGGTTTCATAGGTCTAATTTCTTCTTTTTTGAAAAATCTTATAGTTTCATAGAAGTCTTTGGTGGGGCTGGCAACTCTACCTTCATCATTTTTAATTGACAAGTGCCTTAGTTCAGATTCTACCATGTCCTCAAACACTTTTAAAACAGGGTGTAGGGGAGGGTTAAAAGTACTTGTTCTTTGTAATGGACTTTTTACATGCTGCCTACCCCTAAAGTAAATGTTCAAATTAAGATTTCTGGTGAACATTTTTACGTTTTTTTTTTCATCATCAAAGGGTATATATTTCTTATCTTGTCTCCCACTCTCACTTCGCTGACAACCTCTCTCTCTTTAGATTTACAGTCTCAGTTTTCCAACAGGTCATAATGACATAACTAGATGAAGCTTCAACCAGACAAAACCAAGTTGATCAAAGTCTCAATTCAATGAAAAAAATGATAAACGACATTTCTATTTTTGCAGGAAGGCAAACATCCTGCATCCCCATGGGGGGAGAGGTCCTGCCTCTATATCTCATTATATTTGTGTACTAATTTCAAGGTTGCATAACAGCAGTGAAGAAAAAAAAACAAAATCATTGTCAGCCCACAAATGGAAACTATGCTGGCAGTGACTTCCTGCTTAAAATGCAGTCATGAAGTTCCAAATCGGGGAATAGGAAAGGAGCTGAAACTCGTCCAGTTTACAACTGACCAAGTGTAAGAAAGCCCAAAAACTCAATGGTCTTTTATGACATTCCAACCTGGAGAAAACTCCAACACATACCTCTACTGAGACTCCTAAAGCACTGTGAGAGGGGCAGAATCATTTGATGCCTGTGGGCTCCCCTCAAACTGCAAGATAGCTTCCTCCTCTTCTTAAGGATCTGGCAAGACCTGGAAGAAGAAAAAGAACAAGGGGATTTTGGGGAGAGTTAACAGCCCTTTAAAATAATAAAACACTGCTTTAATTTTAGGAAGTAGTCCACCACATTCTGTGAATAATGGGTGAAAATAATCTCCTCAGGAATGTGACACATCAGGAGGTTCTCTCAAGCACCTTCTTAAGGGATAGCAACCTCGGCTATATCATCCTATTGAGGAACATGCCTTAACCTGTATCTAAAGCTACAGGATCACACAGAGGCAGCCTTGAATGTCACAGAGAGATTGCTGATCAATTCTTCCTTAAACACATAATCAAGAAGGTCTGGAAGGTTTTGCAGCACCTGATCTACTAGGAAGTATTAGAATCTAGACAAGACATACAAAATATTCAGTATCTAGCCCCAATATTAATTATATCACATCTTGTTAACAGCAGCAGGAGACAATAAGCCCATCTAATCTGCCCTTTTACGTGCTTTAATATTCTATCTCCCCTTTCAGTCCCTTACTTCTCCCTTAGCTACCCCATGTCCACGTAAAAGCCTCTGTAGATTCCCTTTCCACCACCCATTCTAATACTCAATTTTGTGGATTCATGACCCTCAATCTATTTTGTAGGACCATGACCTTCTCTGTATGAAGGCACTTTCAGAAATCCATGCGGTAGTTAGCCTTTATCCTCCAGTGTGTTAAATGTGCCCCCTTGTTCCACATCTGTTCTTCCTGTTCAGAATGACCCCCTTCATATCTCCCTGCTATGATCTTGTGCACTAGTATCATGTCTTCCCTGTCTCTTCTCATCCCAGATGAGAAGAGTTTTAGCTCCCCTGGCCTCTAGTCATGTTCTTTCCCTTCTATTCTACTGGCCTTTCTGGTAACTTTCCTCTGGATTCCTTCCAGCAGTCCAATGTTCTTTTCCTTATATGGCCTCAAGAACTGCATACAGTATTCAAGGTGTGATCTGAACAAGGCCATGTAGAGTGAAGACATTACCTCTTTCCTTCTGGATTCTAGCCTCCAGATAATGCATCCAGACATTCTGTTTGATGCTGTTTCTGATGTTCTAGTTCAGGGTCATCAACATCCCCAACAGCCATTTCCTACTCTGTTGCAATCATTCCCACTCCCTCAGCTGGTGCTTCACGCTATAGTTACTGTGGCTCAATGTAATGGTACAGTCTAGGTGTGATTGTCATCTCAAGATCTTATTCCTGCTTTGTTGTAAACATTTCCCCTCCATAATGATACTTTGCACTAGGGTTGTTGCAGCCTAAATGCCCACTCTGCATTGTTGGCAAGGGCACTTAACTTCTATATCTGTCCCCACTTTTTCAGTCTTTCCAAATCCTTCACTACATTTTTCCCACATACTGTACTGCTGCACCTGTCTTTATATCATCAACAAAGAGACCAGTCTTGTTTTCTATTTCCTCAGGTATGTTTGAGACATATACACAAAAGAGTACTAGACAGAGGACATACCTCTGAGTTATCACACTAGTCACTTTCCTAACTCTTGACTCTGTCCTTCCCACTAAAACCTTCTGTGTCCTACTATTCAACCATGCAGCAATCAACTTGTTCAGTCTTGGTCCTATAGCTGATCCTTCCGGTCTTCCAATGAGCTTCCTATGTGGACTGAGTCAAAGGCCTTACTGAAGTCTAGGTAGACTGCATCATCTGGTAAACCCATGTCATGTTCAGCTCTAACTCAGCAATCAAATTGGATTAAGTTTGACTGGCACCTCTGTCTGGTCATGAACTGATGCTGACTGCTTCCAGGAGATTGTCCTCTAGAAATATTACCAGTTTTCCCCTCAGGATCTTCTCCATAACTTTCCCTACCATTTCTGTTATGCTAACATGCCTGTAGTTTGCCAGACTGTTTTCAGCACCACCCCTTCCCATGCAAGGGTACTGCAGTTACTGTCTTCCAGTCATCTGGCACTTCTGCACAAGCCAGTGGTCATGGGAGGAGTAGGCCTTCATAGAGTGACCCAGTTTCTGAGTTCTCTGGCAGGCAGCCCAACTGGTCCTTTTGGTTTATCCTAGCAAAGGACTGACAGTCCCTTCTGAAACTCCTCCCTCTCTATCCTGGTGACTGCCCAAGGTTCTCCACATTCTTCCCCACCTTCCTCCCAGCATGGCACTTGCTTTCCTTTATAAAGACTGGAGAAAAGTTTTCATTCAGTACCTTTGTCTTATCTCAGAATTCAGTTATCTTTCTCCCCTTTGTCCAGCCTGCCAAGTTCTGTATCTCTTCTTGTCTTGTATGTAACTGCAAAATTCATTGCTTCCTTTATTATTTATTTTTGCTAACTTTGGTTCAGATTTATCCTTTGCTGCCCTTAACATCTTTGTAGCTTTTTTGAACTTTCCTGTGCTGCACGTCTAACTCCTTGCCCCCTCCATTTTAACGCATTGTAAGCTTTTTCTTTTGTCCTAACTGCTACCCTCACATTCCTATACAGCAACACTGGCCTTCCCTTGTTTTTTGCTTTTTTCTCTTTTTCCTCATACTTTTGTTTTCCCCCATACGCACTTCATCACAGACTCATTTTCATAGCAACCTTACCCCCTTGATTTGCTCCCAGTATACTAATTTATCCTTGATGCCCTCCCCAGCACATCAAAGTCCAAAATCTCACACCAACGTCATAGTATTTTTATTTTTACACTTCACCCCTATCCAAATCACACACTGTTATGGTCACTGTTAGCTAATGATTCCTTAACTTGGGCATCCATGACACCCTATTTTGGTTGATACAATGTCCAGAATTCTATCCTTTCTGACACAGCCCTACACCAGATGGATGGATCTGTCATGGTCCAAAACCTCAGTCTCTCTTCCTTTGTAACATGGAGCTCAGAGTTCCCTAGTCTAGTATGGCATATTCAGATTCCCACAAGTATTAGACTCTTCCTCCTAACCTAAGTGTTCATTCCATCCTCCAGTCTTTCATCTTCCTCTGTTGTTGGGTGTAGTGGATACAATATAATATCAGGCCATCAGTTCTCCCCCATATTAATTCCAGAGCACTTAACCTAGCATCCACCCCTGGCTGCATCCTTGCTCTGTTCCTGATTTGGTGCTCTCTGTGACGCCCATGCACTGGCCCAGTAATCAAGGAGCCTCAATCCTCATCACTAGCACCAGTGAGGAGCATCCACATTGGGAGTATAACAAGTACACACACAGTAAAGTACAATTTCCCATAAGAGCACACAGAGATCACAGTCAGTCTGGGGCTGGTTTCTCCCTTTCTTTCCAGATCCCAAATAAGACTCCCACTGGCACAGCTATAGGGTACATATCTCAGCCGAGTGGTCAAGCCAAAACCTCCAGCACCCTCTCTGTCCAACCAGTACTTCATGTCCCTGCCCAAGTAGCTGACACACACACACACACACACACACACACACACACACACACACACACACACACACACACACACACACACACACACTTTGAGATATGAATTACGTACAAACACACAGACACTCTGAGGAAGGCTGAAACAGTTTCTCCAGCTATGCCCCCTTCTGCTCAGACTATAAGGTAATACTGACTGCCACAAACCACCCTTATCAGCTACTATAACAGCCCTTACCAAATGGTGCCCAATTCTACTGTGGAATGTTATTAATATCCAATTGGTAAGTGTGACTAAGACTTGAAGGCTATTTAGGAGTGGCCTATACGGTGTCCCCACATACATGCAAGTACTCTTAAGAGCTTTAATATCTCTACACACAAACCAGCCACAGTTAAAAGGTTTAAAGATATTTAATAATAAATAATAAAAACACAAGACACTACTCGTCAATTCAACACAGTTATAATAGAGAGTTCAGAAATCACAGGAACATACTTTAAAACAATATTGTAGGACAGTCTGACATAAATACAGAAAACAGGTAGACTAATATGGTTATATTTCTATCTATCTCTTAAGAGAAATACTAAGATCTAAATAACTTTACTTAGAGCAAGGCACAGTGCTGGTGAGTTGTTAACAGGTCTGAAGACAAATATAAAATGCTATCCTTACTTTCTGAGATAGCCCTTAAATTGATAATAAACATTACTGCTGAGTCATTTTAGGTTACATCATTCTTGTTACGTCTGTTTAAGTTTTCCAGGCTCACAGAACTTAAAATTTATCATTTCTCTTTTGATCTGCACCTGCCAGGAAGACACAGCAATAAAAGACACTTTACATGTGAAACCTAGTAATTTCTCTGTCTTAAGACAACAGAAAGAATTTCTAGCTGCAGACATCCTGTCTCTGAGCTTGAGATCAAACATAGTCGTAAAATCCTTTACTTATCTGCTTTCTTCCAGCAGGGTGCACTGTGGTTACATTTTTGAAGCTCAGAACATAACACAGTTTTCTTACATCTGTGAAACTAGCCTGTGGATCATATTAATATTTAGAATGACATAGAATTATTTATGAAATTCTATCTGGCTGGGCTGGCAGCCCCTCAGTTTTTCACACACTCCTCTCTGACTTCACATCTGATGTGCTCCTTTATGAAGACTACAATTCAATATCATCTCTACTTTTTTTATTATTCCTGAACAATCTATACCCAGGCATAAGTTCCTCTTGCTGTTGGCATGCACTTCTGTGATATCACTAATACATACCTTGACTGCCTGCAACTCTCTCTTCTTCCTACCCAGACATCTTGCATCACAAAGTAAGGCTCTTTCTACTTCCCTAGCTCTGTTTGCTGGCTTCAATGAAATCTGATTCCTCCTTTCTTGCTTGTCTGGATTGCCAAGATTCTTTATAATTAGACTCCAGTCAACAAAATTGTCTTCTCCTTTCCCACACTGGCTTTCTTCTCCTTTGCTTCTCGGCCCATATCACATCCCACTGTAACAGTTCTGCATTCACTTCCACTACTCTGTCTTTCTATCTATGCTAGCTGTATCTTTCTCTGATGTGTATGTAAACTCTTCTCTGTCCCTCCTGTCTCCAGAACATATACATCACCATTCTGTCTCTTACACCCTATGTCTCTACCATCTAGCTTAATGTCCTTCTTTGCTTACATGACAGAGAACAGGCTGTTGTCCACCTTGTCTACACTTCAGACTCCCTGCAGAACAGTAAGGTGATGAAATGCTGTGGCCATTCAGGGATGTCTGATTAATGACCTCAGTATATAGACTAGGTGCTTACAGACGGCATCCTCCTTCCTGAGAGTCACAGCAGAAGAATCTAAGTGCTTTCAGGTTGCACATATGGCACCCTTATTTTAATATTCATTTTTTTCTGGACCCCATCTACATGCTGATCATTAAGTCTGCCACTAAACAGCATGCCTATTCTTCCCCCTAATACATGAATGACAAACCAGTTATGTGCCCATCTTTCTGGCAGTCATCAGGGGATTTTCTGCTGTTGGCCTAACACCACTGCCTTTGCAGGTGGAATACATGCCTGCCAATCTGAGGGCCTGTTTCTGTACATATGAATTGCATGGCAGAACCAAGCAGACATCCCCTGGGCAGTGTGCTGTGCATTATTACACTTATTCTAAGAGAAGGAGGGTGAAAGTAATGCAGCAGGCTGAACTGCACTTCTCCTCGGAAAGTGGAAGCCACCTTCCCCCCGAATGTATAAGCTGAAATACTCACAAGTTGTCATCTGATATCCAACATGTGAGACACAGGTAGAGCTTCATCCCTCTGCATCATGGTGTGGATTTGAAGTAAGATTTCAAGCAGTTAAATCTCTGTCTATATATACATACATGTGTGTGTGTGTGTATATACACACACACACACACACACACACATAACAATTACACACACGGGAAGATTTAGTTTAAGTGAGTGCAGAAATTATCCTGCATCCGTGAAACAATTGTTTTTTTTTTGTTATTTTTTTTCTATAAGTGATATCTAAGCTTTTGCCTGAAGAGTGTCAAATGAGTAATGTTTTTCATTTGGAATGGTACTGCAATCAGCCAGTGCTACTTTTGAAAATATTTTTTAAGAAGTAAATAGCCTGAAAGTGGGTCTAGCTAAGACAAAATTGGTGAAGTCTGTAACAGAGTATGTTTGCTAGTTTTAAAATTAGTGTAGATTTTTAAATTAGTGTAGATTTTAGAGGAGGAAGGTTAACTATATTGAAGTAACTTAAAGGTCACTTCATGTCCAAAGCTTTTACTTATCTGGCAAAATTGCCAGATAATGGGCTGAAGTAGTTGCATCCTTCTGGTGGATGAAATGTACATCACAAGTAAAATTATAAGGTAGTTGTAGCAAAATAAAACAAAAATAAAAAAGATGCATTTAACCATGCTTACTGCACATCACCCCGACACATTCATGCTATCATGTCGTTACACTTAGCAGAATGATGACGTGATTCTCTGGACAGTTTTACTCTGAAGAAGTCTAAAATGGCAGGTTTGCAAATGAAAACAAAGTGAGTGTAAAGCCAAGTCACATGATGAACACTGCAACAACAGTAAAGATTCTAGTTCTGGAGTATTCATTATGTGATCCAGCTTTTACATTATATTACTTTCCATGCCATTTAACAATGCACAGTGCTTGTTTTCCCCCAGTAAAAATCAGGCACCAAAACACAGCTGTTTCAAATGCACACAATATGTCTAGGCTTGCTCAGATTTGGAAAAGTTGTATTTTAGCAAACAAAGACTACATTTAATAATATTTAATCCCACCATGAGTTTATGCTGTAGCAGAGATTGTAAGGCTTCAGCACCCAAATCCTCATCATCAATTAACACCCTCCTTAGGTACATACCTGGAAGGGCATTTGCATAGCATATGGTGTCAAGCTGTTTTAAATGTCTTATTTTCACATAAGCACACAGTTTTATGTGAAAATAGGACTCAAGAGACTACTGAACAGCAGTGGCCATTCATGTAAAATGAGAATGGAATGTAGATGTGGCATTACATTTTGCCACTTTGAACATGATCTTTAAAGGTGAGATTATTTAAAAGAAGATGAGCTCTTTTAATAATTGGTAACCAGACATATTTAGAGACTGTAGCGAGAATATGGGAAGTACATACTCCACATTAATAACTAATGCACATCTGGTTCCATACTCTAGCCTAAGAAAGTAGCACATCAATATTTAATGTATGTCTAATGTCCATATTTCAGTCTGGAAAAGCAATATGTTAATAGTTAATGCATGTCTAGTGTCCATACTCCAGCCTAGGAAAGTAATGCATTAATCACTAATAACTAATGTATGCCAGGTGTCCGTACTCCCAATTTAGGAGAGTAGTACATTAACAGTTAATATAAGTCTAGTGTCCAAACTCCAGCCTAAGAAAGTAGTACATTAATATCTAATAGTTAATCCATGTCTGGTGTTCATGCTGCTTCCTAGGAAAGTAGTATAGTAATGCATGTATGAACATATTTAGTGTCCATACTCCAGCATAAGAAATAGGACAGTAAAAGTTAATGCATGTTTAATACCCATACTCAGCCTAAGAAAGCAGAACATTATTAATTAATAGCTAGTATATGCCTGGTATCCATACTCCAGCACAGGAGCATATTACGTTAATAGATAATGCGTGTTAGTGTCCATCTGACAGCCTAGGAAATAATACATAGGATCATAGGAAGTTACTAGGCTATTGGCCCTGAGGCTTTTAAAAGCCTAGCCAAAAATTTAGCCCATGTTCCAACAAGTCAGCACCCTATGCCACTGTCCAGCAGGGACACAGGTAGAATTCCAGGGGTGTACTTTCTGTTCCCCATCCAGTTATCCAGGTTATGCTTAAAAAGGGTTAATGAGGTACTCTGCTTGATGTGGAGAGGGAGTCTATTGCACAAAAGGGGGAATCTCTGACACAAATCTGTCCCACCAAGTCCTATTGATGTCAAGACCAGGTTGAGGTCACGTGTGTGGGCTACTCGAGTGGAGCTTGACTTGCGGATATGCAGCATTCCCATCAATGAGGGGTCTGAGATTGTTTTGTATGCCAGACAGAGGTCACCTATGAGGAGACTGAGCAGAGGGACAGGGCCTTTAGCCTATCTGTGCAGGGTAGATGTTTGAGGCCCTGGATTCTCCAGGTGAGGAAACTCTGTGGTCTCTCCAGCTGCTGCATATGCTTTGTGAGGTACATGCCAAAAGGGGCACTGTACTCAGTAATGGGTATTATAAGGGAAGAATACAGGGATGTTATGACCTCCTTGTCCTTGGATTAGATACCCTTACTGATGAGGTGGGCAATATAGAAAGCTTTCCATACAACAGAGGCAATATGTGGGTCAAAAGTCAGTTTACTATCAACCTGGGTGCCCAAGTCCCTCATGACTGATTTCGTGCTTAGGACATTATTATTAATGTGATCATTTGTGGGGACGTCACTCTCCCCAAAGGGGATGATGATGCATTTTTTGGCATTCAGTTTGAGACCATGTTTCTGGCACCAGTCATTTATTTTGGTGAAAACTTCTTGGAGGATGTCCACATCACTAAGGCAATTGATGACAGCACCCAGCTTGCAGTCATCTGCAAACTTGATCAGCCATAGCCCACTGGTTTTGGCCTGCAGCTCAGAAAAGTATATCCCAAACAGCAAAGGCCTCAAGAACAATCTCTGGGGTACACTGCTTGTTACGGGTCTACTACTTGAGGCGGCTTCCCCTATTTTGACTAGGTGGGCTCTATTAGTGAACCAGTTTTTATCCATCTGGTAACATATGGATTGATGCCTAGTTGAGAGAGTTTATCTATTATACCTGAGTGGGGAATAGTATCAAAGGCTTTGCCCAAGTCAAGGTAGGTGGTGTGCACCTTCTTCTCCTCGTCCATGGCTTTGGTGACTGTTTCAAAGAAGTTGACCAAATTTAACAGGCATGACCTCCCCCTGATGAAACCAAACCATGTGGGATCAAGTGTTTAGAGGTTGCCAATTTCCTTGTTAATGAGGTCCATGATAATCTGCTCCATGACCTAGTAGATCAGATTAGTTAGGCTGATGGGTCTATAATTTCGTAGATCTGTGGACACTCCACCTTTGTGCAAAGGGATGACAGTGGCTGTCCTCCACTTGTCTGGGATGAAACTGATACTCAGGCTTTGGTTGAATAGGGTGCCTAATGGCCCTGCAAGTTCCTGCCTGAGTTTATGTAGGATGCAGTCTGGGATGCTATCGGGTCCCATGGAGACTACACTTTTTACCTTTGAGAGGGCAGTGATGACTTGCTCCCTAGAGATAAGGGGAGGGGGAGGGGCTGGTGAACCTGTCTGCCAGCAGGTTGGCTACATCTACAGCAGTTGTGTATGTGGTATCCTTGACCACCAGTTCTGAGCAGATCTGGGTGCTTCCTTGGAGACTGCGGACATATGTGAAGAAGGCCTTATGATTGTCTTTAGTAGATGTGGCCAGTTTGGACTCAAAGTTTGCTTTGGAGGATTTCACTAGTGCTCTTATTTGCTTGTTCAGGCTAAGGAGATATTGCTTCCAATTAGGCACATGCTCCTTTTTGGTTCTGGACAGCAATTTTTTCCTTTTATTATAGAGTGTATTTATTGCAGATGTCCACCAGACAGGTTTACTCTTCTTTGAGGAGGATAATTTTGCCCTTTCAGGTATTCCTGATTCCATGCAGCTATATAAATACTCATATAGTACTTTGGGTGTAGGTTTGGGCATAAGTGCCAGTTCCTATGGAGGGGGAGGGGGGCAATGAAGCTGTTTATACCTATCCTCAGGAGGATGTAATCAGCTTTGGAGAAGTTTTTTTGTTTGACCCTAGCTAGAGGGGGTCGGGGGTGATGGTGACTTTGAAAGTGACCACTTTGTGGTCGGATCTTACCAGGGATGATGACACTGTAGAGATGCTGCAGTGGTTGCTCATGTTGGTTAATATCAAGTCCAAGATATTTTCACCTCTTGTGGGGGTGTCGACTAACTGGTCCAAGGCATTTGTATTGATGAAATCAAGGGATCACTGGGCATTTGTGTTTTGGCATGAGTATATCTTCGAATATATGGTTGGATAGTTAAAGTCATCCAGGATCAGGGCAAAGGGTTGAATCTTGATAGATTCAAAGAGGTACAGATAGGTGGAGTGGGCATCTTGAATCAAAGTTGGAGGCCTATATCTAGCTATGATTTGAATAGGGGTCTCGTCAATTGTTAACTGCATTTGGAGTGTTTCCTGTGCATCATAGGAGGTTACTAGGCTAATAGTCCTGGGGCGCTTCGAGGCCTAGCCAAGAGTTTATCCCTAAAAAGAAACCTCAGTCATCGCCTGTCGCCCCTGTCAATGAGAGATACAGGTGGAACCCCTGGAACAAATTTGTGCTCATCAAGGTTACGCTTGTAGAGGGTCAGCGAGGTGCTCTGTTTGACATGTATGGGAAGTCTATTCCACAGACGGGGCAGACTCTGGGAGACAAACCTGTCTCTCCAGCAAGTTTTGTTGATGTAGCATATTAGATTCAGGCCTTTTGAGCGGTTAGAGCATGAGGAGTTAGACTTATGGATATGGACCATCTCTAGTAGGGCAGGATCCGAGATTGCCTTGTAGGCAAGACAGAGATCACCCCTGAGTAATCTGTACGTCACCAAGTAGAGTGATAGTGACTTGAGCCTGTCTGCATAGGACAGGTGTTGGAGGCCATAGATTCTCTTTGTAAGATATTTCAGTGGCCTTTCCAGTTGGTGCATATGTTTGGAGAGGTACATCCTAAATGGAGCGCTATACAAAATTATTGGTCTAATGAGGGAGGAAGTACAGAGAGGTAATAACCTCCATTTTTCTGGAAGCAATCCCTTTGCTTATGAGATGAACCAAGTAAAAGGCTTTTCTGACCACTGCCGCTACATGATGATCAAATGTGAGGTTGTTATCAACCTGAGTGCCCAGATATTTCACCACAGGTTGTGTGCTTAGGGGGTTGCCTTTGAAGTGGTAATCAATAGGGGTCATGTTTTTGCCGAATGGCATGATGACACATTCTTTTGCATTTAGCTTGAGGCCATGACTTTGGCACCAGTCATTAGTTGCTGTGGGACCCTCTTGCAGTATGTTAACATCATCTGGGGAGTCAGTGACAGCACACAACTTACCGTTGTCTGCAAACTTGGTCGGCCACAGGCCTTTTTTCTTTGCCTGGACCTCTGAGAAATAGATGCCAAACAGTAGGGGTCCCAGGACAGATCCCTGGGGAACTCCGCTAGTGACAGATCTGCTATTGGAGGTGCCTATTTTGACTTTGAGGGTTCTGTCACGGTTTTGTCAGTGAGCCAGTTGGCCACCTACCTGATGAGATAGGGATTTATGCCAGGTTGTGTTAGTTTTTCGATGATGTCCGAGTGGGGGATTGTGTCAAAGGCCTTGGTCAAGCCAAGGTAAGCTGCATGTACTGACTTTCCCTCATCCAGGGCCTTGGTGACAGTCTCACAGAAGTC
This sequence comes from Protopterus annectens, assembly GCF_019279795.1. Taxonomy (NCBI): domain Eukaryota; kingdom Metazoa; phylum Chordata; order Ceratodontiformes; family Protopteridae; genus Protopterus; species Protopterus annectens. The sequence continues at coordinate 1,354,153,314 of NC_056725.1, forward strand.
AACCAAATCTGCCCTTGACGAATCCACCTGGGTGGGGTCAAGTGCTTGGAGATTGCCTATGCCCTTGTTTATGAGAGCCATAATAATACACTCCCTGGTTTTACAGATCAGACTTGTCAAGCTAATGGAGCGATCGTTTCCAGAGTCAGTAGTGGCACCACCTTTGTGCAAGGGGATGACAATGGCAGTTCTCCACTCTGCTGGAATGAAGCTAGGACTTAGGCTGTGGTTGAATAGGGTGCTCAATGGAGAAGCCAGTTCTTCCTGGATATGGTGCAGAATACATCCTGGGATACTATCAGGTCCCATGGAAGCTGTGTTCTTTGCCTTGGATAGGGCCTGTAACACTTGATCTATAGAGATGTGCGGTGCAGTACAAGTATTGGGGATGTCAAACGGGCCTGGGGGGGACAGAGGGGTGAAGTTTGCTGCTAGCAGGTTGGCTAAGTCAACAAGATCAGTGTAAGTGTTACTGTTACGTACTAATTCGGAAAAACCTGGGCTTTGCCATGGAGGCCCCTGACGTAACTAAAGAAGACTTTATGGTTTCCCTTTGTTATGGAGGCTAGTTTCAAGTCATAATTTGCCTTGGAGGTTTTCACTAGTGATCTTAATTTGCTTGTTGAGGCTAAGGAGGGAGTTTTTCCACTTTGGAATGTGTTCCCTTTTAACATTGGAAAGCAGTTTCTTCCTTTTTTTGTAAAGCCTGTTGATAGAGGATGTCCACCAAACAGGTTTGTGTTTCTTGAGGAGCAAGTTTTAGTTCTACTGGGTATGGCTGAGTCCATGCAGTTATACAGATGCTTGTATACTGCATTGGCGTACTGTTTGACCAGCCTGGAGGTGTGTATGTCTTTTATACATATTGCAACTCCAACTCCTTTTGCTTTGCTGTCCACAGTTTGCAGTCTGAATGTGCGATAGGATGAGTAACCTGGTATAGCTAGGGTGCTCTCCGTAGCTTTGGACCAGGTTTCTCTGACTGCACAAATGTCAGCATACTCCATGGTTTAGAATGTTTGCAATGAGTGCAGTTTGGACTTCTAGTGTTTAGCAGTATGACCTTTAATTTAAGTTTTGATGATATTTTCATGTTGGTAGTTTTAACCTCATGGCATTGCCTAAAAAGGCCTTTGCCAGGAGCCTGAAACCCAAGGTTGACAGATGCAGGCCAGCTCTGGCAAAGCATCGTGTTTTGTCAATCATGTAATCCCAGCCTGTCAGGTAATGGATCCCCTTGGAATGACACCAGAAACTAAGCCAATTGTTAAAGTCAATCATTTTCGGTTTGTATTGAGGCATCATTCTTGGTGACGACAGAATGCTGCTTAAGGCTACGAACATACTTGCCTGAGACACATATTTAGTGAGCTCGATCATGTCGGTCTTCATATCGTCCAGGGAGGTATGTCTCAAGTCATTCACACCAACATGGACTATGACAGAGTTATAACAGTACCTGATGAGAGACTTGACTGCATGGGTGGAATGGCAGATTCTAGCACCCGACAAACAACTAACCTTGACTTTCTCCTTATCTAGCCTGGTGAGGGGCACGTCTGTGTGTCGCTCCTATGACTAACATGTTGGGTTTAGATTTAGGCCTTAGTGGCTGTGAGACACTGGTGTGTGGACTATGTGTGATGTGTAGTGTGGTGGGCAGTGGAGTTAGCATGTGTTTGTAACTCGGAGGTCTCTTTCGTTTGGGTACGTTTTTGCTAAGGACTTCTGCATATGTGGGGGTGTGTTGTCTAGGTGTGGGTGATGTTTGAGGTGTGATGTTTGTGTTGACACCCTTCTCAGTGCCAGATATACTGGCTTGTAGGGGTGTGAGCAATGACACTAGGTGCTTGGTGTAATTGCATCTCTCACAAATTGTGCTCCTAGGTGGTAGTAGTGGAGGGGTGTCCATGTACATGAGGCAGTTGCTACACTGTCTCAGGATGACCAAATCAACCAGGCTGGCAGGAGAAAACACAGGAAACTGTCCATCCATATTTGTCAGAAACTGAGGATGAGAGGCCAGAGAGAGCTAAGGGTTGGGAGGGTGGCCTAATGGTTAAAGTGTTTGCCTTACAAACACAAGGTGCAGGGTTTGAGTCTCCCAAGGGATAACTGGCTAGGCTTAAAGTCGCTCGCAAGGGCAGTTAGCTTAGTACTAATCTATGAACCTATGAACCTAAAAGGGTGGAAGGTCTAAGAGTTGTACTACCAGTTGATCACACACGTGCTACTAAGGGAAAATTTGTAGCTGAAATAACTCAAAAAGGGTTAAACCATTCAGTTGAAGCTCTGGATGCACAAACCTGAATCAAGACCATGCTACTCAATTTGAGGTTAAGAACACAGTAAAAAACTCACAAAGAAGTACAGATTAACCACTTACAGAGAAAATAACAGAACTCACAATATCAAAAATACAGTTAAACAGTAACGAAATGCAGTTAAACAGTAATGAATTGCAGTGGATAGCACTGAAATATAGTTAATCAGTAAATTACTTTAAACAGTGCAAATGTGATACATTAGCTCACAATCACAACAGTGAAAGACAGCTCAATTAAAGCAGCAAGTCAGTAGTATACTGTCATCAATTTAATAAGGCTATTGACAAGTAGTAAAAAATGCGGCAAACTAAATGCAGTTGAACTCCTAAGCACAAGCAGCAAAATAAAGTAGGAAGAGGCACATTTTTTTTTCTTTGTAGAAAGTGAGGAGACATAAGATAATTCAAGGATGAGAAGCTAAAAGGGTGGGCCTTCACAGCTTATCTCACTGTACACTGTAAAATGAGCTGATATAATGGGACTGGGGGGAGTGTCCAATATCAAATTTATACTAGAGGCAGGCAACTCAAAGCCACCAAGCTTTAATACCACAACAGGGGGTGAGTAGGATACACAAGATCAGAACTGAGGTAAGCATTGAATTCACTAAGTCTAAAAAACAGTTGCACAGTTTAAACAGATATGCAGCAAATGTTTTAGTAAATTACAAGTGCAGAAAACAGTTGAAAATAAGCACTTACCTTTTCCAGTATCACAGCAGGGCAATGGCAGAAGACCTAGCTCACAGCAGCTTTGAGCAAACAAGTACAAACTGGTTTAAACACTGGCTAGTTAAGGCAGAGAAACAGAAACTAGCCAAATTATCCAATCAAAAAAAAAAAAAAAAAACGGCCTTGCAGTAATGCCTCTAGCTAGATCAGACCAGACTGAATTCCCCCTCCCACGAAGAAGCAGCTAGTCATCTCTAGACAAAAGATTTCATTACAAGCTCCAAAGGTCACAAACAGTAATAGATATTCAGCTCTATGCTAGTGCTTTTCAAGTACAGCAACAAGTAAAAAGAACAGCACAGACAAACAAAAAGTAGACAAAGCTCAGAACAGTGGTAAGGATTGCATTCACTAAGTCTAAAAAATAGTTGCACAGTTTAAATAGATATGCAGTAAATGTTTTAGTAAATCACAAGTACAGAAAACAGGTGAAAATAAGCACTTATCTTTTCTAGTATCACGGCAGAGCAATGGCAGAAGGCCTAGCTCACTGAAGCTTTGACCGAACATTAATAGCTAATGCACATCTGGTGCCCCTACTCCAGTCTAGGAAAACAGTACAGTAACAGTGAATGCACGTTTAGTGTCTATATAGTTTAGGAAATAGTACTTTAATAGTTAATGCATGTACGGTGTCCATACTCCTGCAATGAAAAGTAGTAAATTAATAACTAATGCATGTCTGGCAAATAAATTAGAAATCCTGAATGCAAGTCTGGGCTGTACTGCACCTTGATGAAAAATTGGACAGTATGAGGTGTATATAAGAGATTAGCATCAACAGTGATACCCAGGTATTTCTGAGATGAAGTAACAGACTGTGGGAATCCAATTGGATCAAGAATTATAATGCCTGGTTACATTCTTGAACCTTTGTTATGTTCTGTAGATGATAACATTAGTTCTGACTGTTAATTATATGTTTATTTGTGGTCATCCAGTTCTATACATGTTTGAAATCTTCCTGCAGGGATGTAATCATGTACTGGCCATTGTTGCTCAGTTTAGTAATTAAGTATGTGATCAGTATAAAGCAGGCAATTAATTTGGAGGAGGTTTCAAAAAAGGTTAATGATAAAGACAGGAAACAGCAGTCATCCCAAAACAAAACTCTTGTCATAATTCTGTAGAAATGGCATGATTCTATCTGGCTAGCTGGTCCTATTGCATAGTGTGAGTGGTTATTTTTAAACTAAAGAAATTGCAGGAAGAGGTTACATAGGTTCACTCTTTCAAAGCCACATTTCATGTCCAGAAATATAGCACCAGTTAGTATATCTTCATGCATACTGTCATATATGTGGTCAAAGTGAGTTATTTCTGAACCAATGTTGTTTATTGCTTAGGACCTTATATTTAGAATGTACTGCAAAACTTGGTCATAAATTATCCTTTCCAGCATTTTATCAAAAGGCCAGAGGTTTGCAATTGGTCTGAAATCTGTAGCTGTAGAGGGGGAAGATGATTTGGTAACAGTATAATTAACACATATTTAAAATTTATGAAATGCTGCATGTGGTTAGGCTAAGATTATAAATGTGAATAAGATGAGCACATATAAGCTATGGCTAGGTGCTCATGACTGAGATAAGATGATGAAACTTATACAATGCTCCCAACCCTGTTCCTCTGTTGTCTATACTCCTTGGATTCAGTAGTAAAAATTACTTTTTCTTTCTACAGGATAGGGTGCTACGGCTTCAGTGTTTTCAAAATGTGTATTGCCTAAAAAAAAACATCCGATTTACTAGTTTTATAAGCAACCATATTTTGTTCTTGTTCACATAGGTGTTAATTAGTCTTTAGTAAATTTCATCCACTGTCAGAAAGTCTATCTTCTTAACCAACTGCTTTAAATCAAAAGATTTCTAAAAATCACTCCTCCAGTTGCATGAAGACATCATTTTATTCAAGCACACTTAGCCCACATTTTTAACACCACCACTGCCATCATGACATTACACTTAATTTCTACTATGTGGAATTTATAATACTGTTTAGTCCTACATAAACTACAACTTTTTAAACAGATGTCAACAGATGGTGGGTGACTGGAAATTAATAGGAGGAAGAAGAGCTCTTCACTTCAGGACGACAACATTCCAAATAAGTTCAAAACAAACGTCAATATTTATGACTGGGTAAATGTTTTCTAGTCAAATGTGCACTTTTATGCCCTACCGTATGATGCTTGTCCACAGTCTTTATGACCTACATGTTCAAGAAACTCATCAATGATACCTGCATGAAGGAGACACCCTCTCCAATTCCAAACTGCTTAATACTGTTTGACAAGGGGAACAAATCTCATATACTTTTCCAAAAATGATGAAAGGTGAAATGAATCCAGAATCTGCAGTCTTCCAATGATAGCAAATGTGGTAGCTAAATGAATGACTAGGATTTAGCTGAGATCTTGGCATAAACATGTAATGAAACAAAGAAATAAAATGTAGAGGAAGCAGGACTACCTACACTTAACCAGGGTACATGCAGCAAGTGCCCCAATATAAACATGTGTGACCTCAACCTATATTCCCCGGGGTTCTAAAATAATGACTACCAAAGTTGTATAGCTTCATAGTATGCAAAAATTGAGTATGGGCCAGAATGCCATCCAAAATGCAAATTCCTGGGTTAGTGAGCACACCAATCTGTCCCATTCATTTGTCTAAAAAGCTTTTAAAATTTCCAGGTGAAGAAGGTTTAGTGACATGAAGAGGATTATATTGGATGTACTGAGAACCACTTAATATGGTTGCAGCAGCTGTGTAAGATAGAAATATGCAGCCAATAAATAATCCTTTAGTTTTATAAAAATGTTTGTTCACCACAATAAAGTCTCCAATGATTAACTGTCTTGGCAATGGGCATTACATCTCTGTGCCAATCAGCCTTGGAGCTTCAGCAGCAATTCAACCTATCTGAATCCAAGCCACAGATCATCATCTGAATGAAGGGAGGTCAAAGCAATGCTGAGTGACCTTTCTCAAGCACGTATCATAGATTTCTAAACAAGTGGATTCACTAATCATAGTGTGGTGATACATCCAAACATCAAAGTCTATCACTTCTAGAAATGAAACAACTGCCTGTGCTAGTTCTAAAATATTTTGTTATATCAAAATGCCCAAAGTTAGTAATATAACCGTGTATGCTGACAAAATATTATGGCTCACAAATATATGTCTACAAGGTGCACAAGGTAAAATATAAAATTTGGTGCATGTTGTTTAGTGACAAACTTTGATATAAATGAAGTAATGACCAGAAAAAAAAAAAAACTTATCAGAGTTACATATTCACATAGCATTTTTGCAATTCTTAATAAAAAAAAACACTACAGAAGTTGGTAAAGTGAAACACGCAAACAGGATGAATAAAGCAAACCACATGAAATCACAAGATCAAACTTTAATAATAAAGCTTTCAGACATAATCCTTCATCAGTACAACATCTAAAAAAACAAGAATTCATTTAAATATACAATAAAACAAACACGTTACCACACAACCAATAATAATTAAAAGCTAATTATTTCAAATGCATCTGCTTAGATTTTAAAACCGGTTTAATAGAAACCATTTTATTTATACCGGGGGGTGATCAGTGTTGAAACTAAGATCCACTCATATTTCTTTGGTTCCAACTTGTTGTTCAAATCACCACTCCTGGAGTCTTTAAAAATTACATCAAGAACCCTAAACATAAAACAATAATCTTCCCCATTCTCCTTTAAATGCTGAGCCAAAGCATTGGTTACAATACCACTGTGAATTTCTAACCTGTGTTTAACCACTCTTTCTTTTAACTTTCTAGTTGACTTGCCTATATAAAAGGCAGAACAGAGTCTACAGGTAGCTAAATATATAATATTGTTCGTATTACAATTGGCATAGCATCTTAACACATATCTCTTGTTGGTAACCGGATGTACAAAACATTTCTCCTTACTAATGATCTCACAGATCGAACAATTATAGCAGGGAAAAGTTCCCTGCCTAGCTGATATGACTTTTATACTCTGTATATAGTGTGCCCTATTTAAGCCTGCTTGCATCTTTGATATAATGTACAATCAAAAGTGAAATGTAGATTTCCCACCCCAACAACAAGGTTCAAATATTTTGTCTTCCAGGCTTCTGCAATTTGCAGTGTGTCACTAAAAAAAGAACGTTATCTGCACTACTGGTGCAGTGTATACTCTAGAGTCAAAATTAGTGGCCCATTCCTCAAAAGCAGCATTCCAGCAATCATTTAATGCAAGCATTCTCTGCTCTGTTAGGTATTGTTCATCAAAAGAGTAAAAAATAAAATAAATAAATAAAGGAAATGCTCCAACAGACTGCTCACGGCAGTCTGAAGCACATGTCCCCTCTCCAAGGCACACCCCCTTCCTACCACCAACTGCATAGAAAAGTTGCATAGCTGCCAGTGCTGAAAGAATGCAGGAATGGCACTCATTCTGTGCCCTCTAACAGGTTGCACCCAGGGCACATACCCCCTTTGCCCCACCCTTGCCATGCTACTGAGCTATTCAATCTGCTAAACCAGTTGTACTGTGGTAATCTTCAGCCTACGGCTTGATATTTCACTGTGGAGGGTGTATTGATGAGACTGAAGACCAGCCTTTTACATCAATCACTTTGTATTTCTGAAGGGCGCTGCATCAGTGTTATCTTCACTTCACTAGCTTCAAAGGAGTGCATGTATAAAGCAGCACGAGAGAAGAAATTCACACTGTATAAACTACAAATAAAAAAATCACAAGAAGGAAACTGCTTGTATTAATTTAGGCTACTGTTCTATTATTTAGCTCAGTACTCTCATGTCATTTACATATGAATGTGCTCCTTTTTCTGAATTAAGTCTGTATTACACAGATGAATCATTTAAAGTACAACCCATATAACTGTTATTTATAGTCATTAATCTTACTGCATTAGTTACTTAAGTATTCTGAACTGATTTACATATTGCAAGAATAAATGTCTCTCTTTATGAATTAAGCCTGTATTACAAACCTGAATCATTTAAAAATTACAGCCCAAGCAGTGTCAGATTGAAAGTCCTGGCTAGCTGCTTTATAATACTTTCCATGCATAAGCCGAAAGGACATCTGCTTGCTAAGTGACATACTGTCTAAAATTTGAAATCGTGGATGCTTCCTAAGTTATGAACAGACAATTATTAATAAATTAATATATCTGGTTAGTACTGTGTTTTTATTCTTCAGCTCCACTTCTGCAAATGATTCCCACTAACTGTTTAGGTCAATAGCGATGAAAGGCACACAATGTATAAAGTCATATGTATGTGCTATTTATCTTAATTAATCATCAAGGACAAGCACAGCATAACAGTTCATTCAATTATTATAGCTACGGTTCATGATTTTACTGCTTTCCTTAACACAGGCACTGAGATATTGTCCTTCTTATTGTGTGTCTCTCTGTTTATTCAACACAAAGGAAGACATGCATCAGAAATACAAGGAATATCTCCTAAAGTAAAGCACATTTAACTGTTTACTCAACCACTAAAGCAAAAAGATCCACAAAACCACAACCACAAACGCATAAGTAGATCCAAAAAGTTGATAAAAGCTTTATTCCCATACAAACTCTAGTGCCTTGGCTATATAGCCTTCAAGGAGTAAAACAATGTAAAAAAGGAATCCCTTAAATACCATTACACGGATAAGCAAATAAACACCTGAAACAATTATGTAATTAATAATCAAATTAAAAATCTCCAATTACATTCAGTTGTTCCACAACCGTCCCCTACAGCCCCCTCCCGTCACTATTGTGATATAATTTGAAATGCTGTGCAATAGGGCTCTGCGGTCTACCTTTTTTAAAATCTCCAGCATATCCCTGAAGCCTTACCTTAAAGGTTCTCTTACTTTCATCTATGTAAAATAAATTACAAGGGCATTTTAATACATATATAATCTCTTCTGTGTTATAACTATACTTCTTATGTGATTCAAACCTTACCCCAATAATTCTCACAAAGGACCTCAGAATAAACTTACAGACTGAACAGTTACTATACAAAAAAGTCTCTACACAATTCAATTCCTTAGAGGGACAGAGTACTGGAAGGGAAAATCTACTGTGTACCAGCATATATTTTATGTTTCTCCCCCGTTTATAGGAAATAAAAGGGACACTATACAGAACATTTGAAAAATCCTTCTATTTTAACAAAAAAAAAAAAAAACAGTAAAAGTTAACTATATTTACCAACTGCTCACTAAAAATACTGTATGTGATAACCATATAAACTTTTCTATGACATATTTTCTTATATAGTTGGGACACTATATTTCTGTCAATAGAGCTAGTATCAAAATTATCACACCTATCATTTACCGCATCTGTGAAGTTTGTAAAGCATCTCTCGAATAGCCCCACATCATAACCCCTTTAAGAAAACATATGGATGGTTCTTTTTAACTCATCCCAAAAATCCAACTCATTATTACATAAACTACGTAAACACAGGACTTCGCCATGAGGTAGCGCAAATAACATGTGAGGATGAAGGGAGCAATTGACCTGGAGATACTGACCTCCATCTTCAAATTTTTTATCTACCTTAGTTCTAATCATGCCATTGCCATTGCCTTCTAATTGGACATCCAGGAATACTATCATCCTCCTAACCTGGAGTCCATCAAAGATGAAACCAAATCTATTACTTTATAAATTCTGTACAAACTCTAACATCAAGTCATTGCCCCCTTGACAAATTAACACTAAATCATCAATATATCTATAATACTGAATCACATACTTCCTAAAGAACTCATAATTATATAAATATTCTGATTCAAGTAAGCCCATTAACAAGTTGGCATACATGGGGGCAAAAGGTGCCCCCATAGTAGTCCCCTGTAACTTATGATTTAGTTCTTCATTAAATTCAAAATTATTATTTACTAAGCAAACATGGACCAATTTTATAACATAACTTGATAAGGGGCTCTCCCCTAAATAATGCTGAAAAGCCTATATGCCAAAAACTTGTTTAATATTAGTATACAAGCTGTATACATCCAGCGTAATCCAAAACATATCACTTGTCCACTTAATATCTGACATTTTATTTAAAAAGTCAAAAGTATCCCTAATGTAAGACAGTAACTTAATGACAAAAGGAAACAGGTGCTTATAAAGTAACATACCTATATTATGTCAGAAATATTTATATGCAGAAACAATGGGTCTTCCAGGGGGATTAGAACAATCTTTGTGGATCTTTGTACCCCTCACTTTTAAACTTATTGTCTATATCATCTTTAGACAAATAGCCCAGTCTATAACCATTATTTAATAACTTTTGGAACTTCCCCAAAGAGTCCTTATATGTGTCCAAATTAACTGTTTCACATAAATTTTTTATCAGTGACATGCTCATAACACATTTTTAGATACTGGGTATAGTGCATGACTACAATTTTATTACCTTTATCTGATGGTTTAAATATCAATTCATTCCGTTTACGTAAATCTTGTAAGGCTATCCATTCAGATTTGGTTAAATTAAATTATATAGAGCATTACTTTTCTTAATGAATTCATGATATGCTACTTCCATTGCATATTTAACCATTGCAGAAAAATGTTGAATGCCTTTATGGATAAAAGGAGGGACAATTTTACTTTTACATGTTATATCTTTAATATTAAGTAGACAATATGCATTACATTCCAAATTTTCCCCAAAATCTGAAGCACAGGAATAAAAAAAAACTATCGTTCTTACTAACAACCAAGGCGTCCTTTGAAGAATTCAGGTCACTCACATTATAAACATCATTATTAGCTTCTATTGCAAACAGTAAAAAATGTAATTTCCTACCCAAACAAAAGATATCACATTTAAGCATATATAATCATGGTAGCACTGTAGGAATAAACATTTAAATACAAATTTAAGTGTTTCCTGGTTGTACTCTAGCTATGCAAACACAAACCTATTTAAATTTTCTACCAGCACAAGATTTCAGCATTTAATCAAAATGTACATGTGGCAAGGACAGTTACATTGCACTTAAATGATGTATGACAGTAGATATTTACAAAGTGAAGTTCAGAGTTTATAAAATAGTAGCCAACTAAACTACTTGTCTAAATCTAATACATCTACAACAAACTTAGAAGCAATCAAATCTCATCAATCCCTCTGGCTGTTCATTATAGCATGTTTGTAAAATTAAGCAAAAGCCAATACTTATTACTTACAGTACAGTACAGAGAAGGCTCTTACAGGTATTATATACTGAAGTAGACTCCTATCCCTTTAAAATATCTCCAAGCACCATGTACAGCTGCACACTATTAAAATATACTATTTGATTTTTCTCTGCTCTGCTATACAGAGATATATGTTTGCATGTGTATTCTACTGTAATAGAGATGGCAATTAACTTTCAGCAAGACTGTGCAAAGCAAGCCAGGGTCCGTGAGGATTTAGACAAAGGTGAGGAATAGCTATGGATTGTTAAAACAGCTTTAAGCTAATTCTGTTCACATGCCATCCCTGTGATTTTTAGGAGTCCCTTCATCCAGTAGCTGATCAGCAGTTACTAGATGGCTTTTCTTATTATTCCCAGCTAAGTAAGGGCCATCAGCTCCTAGGATGACATGGCAAGGTGGGAGGGGGAATGGGATCTCTAGCCGTAGAAGGCAGACAAAAGTGAAGTAGCCTGCAGTATCACATACAAGGCTCACATTAGGGCTTTTACTATATAACCTAACCAATTTCTAATGGGCTGGATTACATAATTAAACGACTGTGTAATGGTGCTGCAGAGGAAGCTACCTCTACCTATGCAGTGATATGTCCTCACATTGTCCACCCACCACTTGCCATGGTTCCAGTTGCACCACTGGAGTATGTGACCTTGCTGCAGCCTCCCAATATGTCAGTTCTACTCTCCTCCCCAAAAGACATGAGTTGTCACTGTTTCAGCATACCACTTTAAATAATCATTATCTCTTCTGGTATCCAGGCTGCTAAATTAACCCAATGTCATCTAAGTTGTAGTCAGGTCATGCAATGGCTCACACCCAAAGGAAATGCAGAGCTTATTACTACAAGTGACTTACATGCCCATGAAAGTTTTATCCATCTGTCTTTACAGCTATTTGGTCTTGCTCAACTTCTTCTTCTTTCGGCTTTTCCCGGTTAGGGGTCGCCACAGCGGATCACCTGTCCGCTCATGATTGGCAGTGGAGTTTTACAGTGTTGAGTTGCCAGCCCGGCGCCCAACCTTCCACAGAAGGCACACACATGTACGCACTCACAACTAGGGCCAATTTAGAGTGTCCAATCCACCTACAGCATGTCTTTGGGATGTGGGAGGAAACCGGAGCACCCGGAGGAAACCCACGCGACCACAGGGAGGACATGCACACGCGACCACAGGGAGGACATGCAGACTCCGCACAGAAGGCACCCCAGCCAAGAATCGAACTGAAGAACCTCTTGCTGTGAGGTGGCAACACTAACCGCTGCACCACCGTGGCCACCCTTGGTCTTGCTCAACTCATAAACCTGAAAACAAGAAGAGGCAAAAAATATCTGACAGTGAGAACACACTGGATTGAATACTAATAAGAACACTAACCAATACCACATTAGTAAGTACCGCAGCTTAATCCATCAGTGACTAGTTACCCACACATCTACTGTACAACGCCATATAAAACATAGCAGCTACAAAGTTTCCAACTTAGGAATCATGCGACACTGATGCTAATTGCTCAATAAAGTTCTACTTCTATAAAATGGAAGATACTGTCCCAGTTGCAACCTGATGCCATTTATTATTTCAATTCAGTGTTTTTGCTCGTTTTAAATGGCATGACCCCTTGAGTAAAAAGTATAATAGATTTAAACAAGCTCTGGATAATACTAAGGCCATGGTCCCCCATGCAGATTATCTTTGGTGTACTTCCAGACATTCCAAACTTAAATATGACAACATTAAATATCATGGGGCCCATAACCAAGTGAAAAAGTAGCAAAAATACATTCTATCTTAAGAAGCAATATATATATATATATATATATATATATTTATGGGTCTACTTCTGATTGGCGAAAACTCACTTTCTCGACAACCAGAAGATCAAACCAATTTAAGCGAAAGTGCACTTTTGCAAAAGCCGGTTCTCTGAAGTGCATTACAGTGGGAATAAGGAAATATATCCTTTTCCCAACTGTAGTGTTATCTTAGAGTTAGTAAATAAATACTGTTTAAAGCAGTTTTGTTTTTCTCCGGTTCAGAGAACCAGCTTTTGTGAAAGTGCACTTTCGCTTTAATGGGTTTCGATGCTGCTTGATCGAGACCCATATATATGTAATGTATATATATATATATATATATATATATATATATATAAATATATATATATATATATATATTGTATATATATATATATATATATATAGAGAGAGAGAGTAGGTGTATTATATATACACACACAAGCACATACAGAAAGTGTGTACGTATATATGTATATGTAGCTACATTAAAAAAAAACTACACGTTTGTAAAAAAAACACAAGAAAAGTGGAAGCACTGCAACCTTCTGATAAACTTTAATCCACTTTGTTAAGAGCTTTCAGCCAAAAAACATAGGCCTTCATCAGAACAAACAGTAAAACCAATAATCCCATTAAATAGGGTGGTAACTCTACCTAAACCAATCAAATCTTAGCTTACTTTAAATCATTTAAAACTGATATAATAAACAATACTAATATAATAAAAAAAGAAGTTATGTACCCACCATAATGTTCCATGTGAGTTGTTCATCTCGCCTTCACTCTTACAGATGGGTTTGGAGCTGATCCTCAGCTTCGAGTCGACCTACTACAAAGCTCAAGATCTTCAGATGGCTTGAGGCCAAGTCCCTATCCCATGATGCATCTAGAGTTACCTCAGATCTTGTTTGCTGCATATAATACCATGTGCCATTATATCACTCTTTAGGAGAAAACACATGGAAGGATTGAGCAACCAAGATAAAAGTAGTATCTCGGTCCTCGAAAAATCCTGGAGGGGGTAGTAGGGAGGGAAGTAAGAATGAAGGTGAGATGAACAACTCTTTATGTGAAGCTGTTCTATCTCACCGTTCATTCTTACAGATGGGTGGAGTCCCAAGCACCATCTTTCTCGGGTGGCTCACGGGAGTATGTTTTTCAGAACAGTAGACCCAAAGGAGGCCCTGTCAAGTTTGTAATGAGTGATAAAGGTATGAGGTCTTGACTAAGTGGCTGCTGCACAAATGTCTATAGGAAGCTTAGCAGAAAAAGGCAGAAGATGTGGACACTGCTCTGGTAGAATGAGCCTTAATTTTGTGTTGTAAGGGTAGATTAGCAGCTGAATAAGTAAATGTGATACAGTCAGATAACCATTTAGACAGTGTTGCTTTTGCCACTGGCATACCTTTTCTGGAATCTGAAAAGAAACAAAAAGCTGTTCTGATTTTCTGAACTCTTTTGTTCTATCGAGGTAAAATCTAAACTGTCTATGAACATCAAGCTTGTGCAGCATATACTCTAAGTTGTTGGTGTGTTTGGGGAAGAACACTGGCAAATCTATGATCTGGTTAAGGTTAGCTTCAGTACAAACTTTGGGTAAAAATGAAGGATTTGTTCGCAGGGACACTATCAGCATGAAAAATCAAATAAGGAGGCTTTATGGACAAGGCCTGTAGCTCTGACACTCTACAGGCGGAAGTGATGGCTACTAGAAAGATAGTCTTCCATGACAAATATTTCAGATCACATGAGGAAGCTGGTTCGAAAGGTGGGAGAATAATACGTGAAAGCATAAAATTTAGATTCTATAGGGTATAATGGGATTTCACAGGTGGTCTGAGATGAAAGGTCCCTTTGAGAAAAGCTTCAGACAGCTTGTGAGACATTATGTTTAATCCTTCAAAGCCAAGGTGAAAATTAGAGATAGTAGCAAGTTGTACCCGAACTGTTGCTGCTGCAGCTCCTTTATTAAAAAGCATAGTCAAAAACTTTAATATGGAGGAAATAAGGGCTTGGTAGGGATCAATGTAATTTTGAGAAGCCCATAAAGAAAATCTTCTCCATTTGCTAAGGTATAGCTTCCTAGTAGAGGACTTATGTGAAGATAGCAATATATGCTGCATTTTATTCGAGAGGTTATGGAACCTGGCTATGTTGGGAATTGGAGCAGCCAAACTGTCAGTTTCAGGGACTGAAGAGAAGGATGAAGAGCCCCTGACGAATGCGTCAAAAGGTCTGGAACTAGTTCCAGAATCCAAGGCTCTTCCAAAAGATGTAGTCGAAGGAAGGGGAACCAAATCTAATGAGGCCAATAAGGGGCTATTAAAATGAAGGTCCTTCCCAGGGCTTTTGATTTCTGCAATACTTTGGGTATCAAGGGAATTGGTGGGAATGTATAGAGGAGACCCGGAGGCCAATCATGTACAAGTGTGTCCCTTGGGGCTACTCCCGGAAGGGGAATCAGGGCAAAGTAGCTTCTGCATTTTGTGTTCATGTGGTTAGCAAAAAGGTTGCAGCAAGGCTGGCCCCACCTGCGGAAAATTCTCTCTGCTATCTCTTTCTTGAGGGACCACTCGTGAGGCAACAAAATTGCCCTGCTCAGTTTTTCTGCTATCAGGTTGGACTTCCCCGGGATGTGCATTGCTAACAGAAAGCACTAGGTGAAGGTAGCCCACTGCCATACTCTTAGGGCCTCACGACAAAGGGGATAAGACCTGGCTCCTCCTTGCTAGTTCAAGTACCAGACCACCGTCATGTTGTCCGTCTGAATCGCAATTGTTCCCAGAGGAAGAGAGTCCTGGAAGTACTGCAATGCCAAAAGTACCGTTCTCATCTCCAGAACATTGATATGCAGATGTGTCTGCTGTTCGGTCCATGTGCCTCAGGCTGTTCATTCCTGAAAATGCCCCCCCCCCACCCTATCAGGGAAGCGTTAGTGGTCACTGTGGCCGCTTGTGGGGGTAGGACAAAAGGACGAACTATCATTACATGAAGACAGGTCAACCACCACTAAAGATCCTTTTTACATGCGTTTGTGATCATTATGAGTTGAGACACTGGGAGCACTTGGTAAGACCATTGAGTGAATAACAGCCATTGCAGAATCCACATGTGTATGCGACCCAACGGTATCACTAGTATTGCAGCTGCCATCATGCCTAACAATTTTAGCACTTCTGATGCTAGAACCTTGTCTTTGGATATGATATTGTGGACCTGCTGATGAAGTAGTAACACTCTTTCTGCTGGAAGTCTCTAAGTGCTGGTGGTGGTGGTGTCCAATTCTGCTCCAATAAAAACTATATGTTGCGATGGCTACAAGGCAGATTTTTCTGAATTTATTGTAATGCCCAGATGGCAGCAGAGAGAAAAAGTGGTGTCCCTGGCTTGTATTAGTTGATGCCTGGTGGTAGCGGTGAGGAGCCAATCGTCTATGTACAGAAATACTTGGAATCCTAAACGCCTCAGGTGAGCCGTGACCACTGACATACATTTGGTGAACACTCTGGGGGCTGTAGTGAGACCAAAGGGCAGGGCTCAAAACTGGTAATGATTGGCTCTCAGCCAGAAGCGCAGATGATCCGTGGATGGTCTGGCCTTTTTTATATGGTAGTATGCATCCTGTAGATCTATCAAGCACATCCAACTGTCTTTCCCTAAAAAGGTTAGTATCGACTGAAGCATGACCATCCAGAACTTCTCTTTCTTGACGGATCTGTTTAGTCTGCTGAGGTCCAAAATAGGTCTCCAGTCCCCTGTCTTTTTTGGAACTAAAAAGAATCTTGAGTAAGTTCCGGATCCTGTCTGGTCTGCTGGGACATTTGGACCTCTACTGTTGCTTGTTCCCTGTAACTGGGTGGAACGTCCAGGATTTTTGTTGTCAATGGAGGGGGAGTGGCGAAAGGAATGAAATATCCTCTGGAAACTATACTTTTTACCCGGTTGTCATTTGTTATTTTGAACCAGGCATCTGGATACAAAGATAAGTGACCCCCGACTGCCTCCAATGTAGGACAGTCGGGCTTCCTTTCAGGAGCGCTGGTAGGGCTTCCCAAAGAACTAGTCTCTGTCGCCCTGGTTTTGCGGACCCCCTCTGCCACGAGGGCAGCATCTTCCATTATTGCCCCCTCCTCTGCTCCTGGAGGGGGGTTCACCACACATGTCCAGAAAGGCTCCTTGGGCTTTTCAGAACTACATCTTTCCTCCCTTTTGACCCTTGGGGTAGGGTTTGGTTGGGGTGGAAAAACAGACTCCGACAGCAGACAAGAGTCTTTCCTTCCTGCTCACACCTGGTCAAAGTTTCCTTAACTTTGGGCCCGAAAAGGGACGAGCCATCAAAATGGGTGTTGACAAAGGATGACTTAAAGGGCTCCACGAAGGAACACAAGCACATCCAGGAATGTCTCCTGAGAGCAATTCCTGTACCCGCTGCCCTATTCGTTCCATCAGCTGCATATGAAATGAGACGCATGGACGAGTTCACTATGGAATTGAGGGTAGCAAGCTGGAAGGTGACTTTGTCTGAAGCTCCTGCAGCTACTGTACCCTGAAGAGTTATCTCCAAGCTCTTTTAGGAGATCTCTTTGCAGTCATGTAAAATGAGTGAGATGGTTCAGTGAATGCAAGGCAAAAGTCGCTGAAATGTACTTGCTCTTCTTGTATCTATCCATGATCCTAGAATCTCTGTTAGGAGGATGGACAGAGGAAGAAGTTTCCGGCATCTCCTTTTTTGTGGCTGCTGCGACCACCATGTCATCAACTGGCACTCCATTGGTAAGGAAAGACTTTTCTTGGGGGGAAGAAATAAATTTATTAGGCCTCCTACTTCGTGAGACCATCTCCATGACCTCATCGAAGGGTGGAGACACCCAATAGGTGGAGGGTTGAGACCCGAAAGTCTTCAGGAGAACCGACTCATCTTCAGTAGGGTTGATGGACTGCCAGTCACCCCTCTGCCTAAGGATTTCTAATATCTCAGCAAATGAGATATCCTCAGAGGGAGACTGTGGGGACCCTTCTGATTCATCCAAGTCAGTATCGGATATGAGAGACTTCTGTGGGGAGTCTAAGTGCTACCTCTTACAGATCATCTTCCTGGGAACCTCATCTGTGGGAATTTCTGGTGAGGTCTCGGAAGACCAGGGGCCACCCAATGGGGCTTTCTGAGGCTCATGGTCTCTACGCTTAGAAAGGATCTGTGAAGCAGAAGTAGACAGGAGCTTTTGGGGAAGAGGTAAGTCAAACCTGAAGTCATAGATGTCTTAGGAGACATAACTTTCCAAATAGCTTCAAAGGCACCACTGCTCCGATGAGAAGGGACCACTGGATCCGAGGAAACCACCAATCCCCTCAGCACCAGTACAGTGGGCTCTGAACCAGAAGTAGGAGCCGAACTCATCCGAGCCGTGGCCCCAAGAGGCAAAGTCGGAACCGACATATCGGTCCAACTATCCTTCCTGGACCCGACTGGAGAGTGTCATCTCCTACACTCCTCGATCAGCGCCAAGGAAGTCCGAGTAAATGGAACC
Source organism: Protopterus annectens (assembly GCF_019279795.1). Classification (NCBI taxonomy): domain Eukaryota; kingdom Metazoa; phylum Chordata; order Ceratodontiformes; family Protopteridae; genus Protopterus; species Protopterus annectens. Next base: position 1,354,171,966 of record NC_056725.1, read on the forward strand.
AATGGCACTGGAACAGGCGTCGGCTCCAAAGGCTCAACAATCATCAGGTCTGACTCCTCCGGCTCCGAAGGACCGGTATGGCTCGGAGGAGGAAAAGTTGTCGATGGCATTACAGTTTTAGGCTCTGAAACCACATGGGTTGGAACCGACAAAAATTTAGCGAACGCCGGTGCCTGTAGCAACTTCTGCACCACATGATCCACATACAAATCGGACAGGCTGATCGAGGACTGAGATGAATGGATGGATGGAGGTATTGACTGTAAAATAGGTGATTTTATATCTTTGGACACCGGTTCCAGGACTGGGGACCGGCTCCAAAAAGACAAGACACTTGGCTCCGAGAGCTGTGGAGCCTTCGACTCTTTTTTTACTTCCAAAGAAGTAGAAGCCTTGGAAGACTTGCTAGATGTACCCTGGTTGCTCAAAGCTTCCTGAAATGACAGTTTAAGAAGTCCTCTATCTATAGTTTTCTTTTTTGCTCCTAAAGAACTCTGGATGAAAAAGAATGACAAATGGAGCAGCTTTCCTGTAAGTGCAAGGCTCCAAGGCAATATACACAATTAAAGTGACTGTCACAGACATTTTCTGTCCACATTTTGGACACTTTTTAAATTCTGACTTAGGATTCTTATCCTTATCCTGGTCAGCCATACTCAAGAATACAGTATACAAGCAGCAATCTACTGTACTATAAAGAGACACACCCAAACAATTAGCAAAGTTAAGCTAAAGCTAAGTTATAGAAAATAAGCCCTAAATAACAAATGGGCCGAATAACAATGTACTAAACAATTCAAAAACAGACACACACTCAGTACTTATTTAACTACAGCTATATACTGATTTTAAAGCACACCAAAGGGAAAGGGAATCTTAAAGGTCTATAGAAAAAGAGGCCAAAAGAGAGAAGAAATATCTCTACTAACGAGCTATAAAGGCCATCACTATTAAAGATTAACAAAAACTAACTCTAAATATCTTTAGAACAATTATTTTAAATAACAATTTTCCTAAATATTTTGAGAAAAAGAATTATACTGGCCCTAGCTGTGCAAGGAACCCCTGATCTATTGCAGTGGCAAACTAGATCTCACATAACTCTAGGTGCATCATGGGATGGGGACTTGGCCTCAAGCTGTCTGAAGACCTTGAGCTTTGTAGTAGGCTGACTCGGAGCAGAGGATCGGCTCCGAACCCATCTGTAAGAATGAATGGCGAGACAGAACAACTTCACATCATCACAGAAATCAAAAATAATATAAAAGACAATAGTAAAATAGGCTTTCAAACCATAACTTCTATTTACATTTGTTGTAATAGGCTTTTCTTTTTAAAACTCTTTATAATTAACTCCATTATTAAGACCTGGTGCCTTACAGGCATCTAAAATAATTTTCCACTTGAATTCCCTAAAATCACGTTCTCCATCCCCTATCCCCATTGAAATATTGTGGAACATGATCTATAACCCCAAAGTAAAATTTAATACTGTCTTTACTGCCTACACGTGTTCTTTTGATAGCATAACAATGTTCGTAAATTCTGTTTTTTAACTGCCTATTAGTCTTTCCAATGTAAAATGAAAGACAGCTTGAACATTTAGCCATGTATATCACATAGGTGGATTTACAGACGAATATACGAGAAACCTGCAAAACCCTTTTGTGAGTGCAAACTTCAAAGAATGGTACCTCTGAAATTTATTTACAAAAACCAAAAAGACCGAATAGATCAGGTGCCTTAAAAAAACAGGAAACCAAAAACAGTCACAAAAGGTACCAATTGGAGGTGTCAGAATAACCACGAAGTAAACGTGTAGCATCCACAATAGGTTGCATTAAACCTATTGTGGCTGCTACACGTTTGCTTCGTCGTTATTTTGACACCTCCAATTGGTACCTTTTGTGACTGTTTTTTATTTATTTACAAAAATTACAACTTTTACATTTAAAAGTACCTCCACCTTTATGTACCTTTTCGTTGTTTTTCCTCCCTTCCAGCATTTCTTTAAAATGTTGTGCTCTTTTGTTAACAAAAAGGGGGCTTCACCTACAACTGGCTTGAGGTCATTGTTAGAAACTAAAATTCTCCAGCTGTTAGACACTATATTATTAATTTCTTTGCTATCTAACGTGAAGTTTAACAACATGGAAGGAACGCAGTCCTTCTGATCTTTGATATTCCCTCTGCCTTCTTCTACATTGTTATTCATATTAATTACCTCATCCACAATTTGAGAAGGGTATCCTCTGTTTTTAAACCTAACATGTAGTTCCCTCCACCAAAAAATCTAACTTTGTCTGATCACTTGTAAGCCTTTTTAATCTTACTAGTTGTCCTTTAATTATGTTATACTTAACGTAGGTGGGATGCATACTGGAATAATACAAAAGACCATTGCTTGCTACATTTTTGTAACTAATACTCGAGCCCAAGACATCTTTACCTTCCTCCTTTAAAACTTCTAGATTTAAAAAACAAATATTCAAGATGTCCCAACTGCCAGTAAACTGTAAAAAAGAAGTACTTTTGTTCATATTTTCTAAAAATAAAATTAACTCAGATTCTGTCCCTCTCCATACAAAAAACAAGTCATCAATAAAATGGTGAGAAGTCACAATTTTATTTCTATCTGCAAGCTTGGACATAATATTGGCCTCTCAATATGCCATAACTAAATTAACGTAATTGAGGGCCATTCTAGCACCCATTGCCACACCCTTGATTTGTAAATATTAATTTTCAAACATAAAAAAATTGCATGACAAAATATTGTCACTACATTACAACATAAACCTACATTCCTTTAGTTCGTACTCTCCACTATTCATCAACAGATTTCCCACCCATTCTAACCCCACCTCATGGGGGATGCAGGTGTACAATGATGTCACATAAACTGTCACTAAAAAATCCCCAGGCTCTACCCTTGTGTTTTTAATTTTACTTAGAAAATCAAAGGAATCCCTAGTATAAGATTCAGTTTTCTCCACTAACTTGAGCAGAGTTCTATCAGTAAACTTGGAACATGATTCTAACTTAGATGCCGGAGAAGAAACTATACGCCTATATGGAGGAGCATGCTCATTTTTGTGTATCTTTGGGATACCAAAACGATGTCCTATTTTGGGCTTATCTACTATAAACAAGTTGTACATGGTTTTGGAAATCACCCCTTCAGAAAGAACATCATAAAGCCATGAATCAGTCCTCTTGTATGCCTTAAAAACATCTGTTTTGGTAACTTTTTTGTATGCTGTTGCATCTGATAAAGAATGCACACCCTTAACATAGTCTTCAGAATTAACTACGACAATGGAACCTCCTTCGTCTGCACGCATAACCCTAATTGAATAATCTTTTCTGATAGAATTAAAAATCCTTTGTTCTTGTAAAGTCATATTGTAAAATTTTCTTTTACTTTTTTTGTTTAATAAGTCCCTAATTTCCAGTTCACACAATTCCTCAAATGCTTTCAACTTCGGATGCAAGGGTGGATTAAAGGTAGTGGGTACTACAAAATCACCCTTGGACTTACCCCCTTGACCTCCCATGAAAAGCCTTAAATTCAGTTTGCGAGTGTATGCTTTTAAATCTATAACAGTTTCTACAATGTCCGCCCTCTGAGAGGGCACAAAATTGAAACCTTTTTGCAATAAACAAGTCTCTTTCAATGGGGATAGGGATGGAGAACTTGATTTTAGGGAATTCAAGTGGCAAAATCTTTTAGATGCCTGTAAGGCACCAGGTCTTAATAATGGAGTTAATTATAAAGCAGTTTTAAAAAGAAAAGCCTATTACAACAAATGTAAATAGAAGTTATGGTTTGAAAGCCTACTTTAGTATTGTGTCTTTTATATAACTTTTGGTTTGTGTGATGTTTTATTATATTAGTATTGTTTATTATATCAACTTTAAATGGTTTAAAGTAAACTAAAATTTGACTGGTTTAGGTAGAGTTACCACCCTATATAATGGGATTACTGGTTTTACTGTTTGTTCTGATGAAGGCCTATGTTTTTTGGCTGAAAGCGCTTAACCAAGTGGATTAAAGTTTATCAGAAGGTTGCAGTGCTTCTGCTTTCCTTGTATACATAGCTAGATAGATGCAGATATGATTACTTGTCTACTGACCCCTTTCAACCATGACTTGTGTACAACATAGTACAATAGAAAGCAAAATTATGTCTGAATGCCTGGTGGGGTTCTGGTGATCGGATCTCAAAAGGAAAATTGTTTCCCTTTGGCATCCTTTTTTTTTTCCATATGTTGATTTTCAAAATGCTGGTACTGATCACTTCTGTTTCAGTGCATGTACATTTCAGTAAATCAATGTATACTTCTGTGTGTGTGTTTGAGTATATTCCTACAAATCCAAACTAATTCTGGTATAATATATAAATAATGACTTAATCCTGCACAAAGATCCATTCCTTCATCTGAGTAATGACAATGAGTGCAGCTACTCAATTCTGAATTTTTTTTTCATAATATAGTACAAAAGACCCTAGTAGCCAGTCACAGAACAGAATGTTACACTTCCTCACATAACTATCCAACCTCTATGCCACAAACAATTTCATCAGGCTTAGTTTATAATTTTATCCACAAGGTGTAGACCAGGCCAGCTTCAATCGACAACCTGACCCATTAAAAAAAATCTTATTATGTGCCACTACTTATCCGATTTCAATTTCTGTGGTTGACTGGACCATAAATCAAACGTGGTTATCTTCCCACCAACTAAATGGTGTAGTGACCAGACATCCATGTACCAGTGACCACAGTTCAGAAATGGATTCAAGACACTGGAAGGGTCAGCTGTGCAGTGGGGGGTTGGCAGAATGAAGTGGCTTATGCCTAGCTCATCCAGCCTTGGAGAAGGGTTTGACAGGGATCACTGTCTGTGTGACTGCTGATGCAGGCCAGGAAACTTACAGGCCAAAGATCTCTCATGGGACTGACACAATGTCATGTGTTTGGTGAGTGAATGCACGCATCTAGTGCACCGACTTCATTGCATTACTCTTCTTGATAAGGAATCTGACAAATCACATCAGTATGATGGTTTCTGGCACCCTGTTCTCTGTTTTTGCTATAAGGCCTATTTATCAAGAATTCAGGTGATCTGTCTAGAGAAGGACATCTCTGTGACTTTTCGGTAATGACAAACGGGGATACTGAAACGTGTTGAAAACCAGAAGTCAGATATGGATAGGGTGAGGAATGGGTATAATAAAATGGTAAGGAATGGGTGTAATAAATAGTTATCTTCTCCCTTACTTGCTTTACCCTGATCAGAAATTTCATCAGAAGTTACTTTGTCCCTGTGAAGACTCAAGTTGGTCTTGCAACAGCACTCTGTGGAAACTTGCATGGGTAAGAGACATATACAGCCAACACTGATAAGAGTTTTCTTTGGTTCTTTGAGTCCTATTTGTCATCAAAGGGACTTAATAGCCTATTCCTATTAAAAAAAAGAAATTATTATTATTATTATTGCAGCTGTCTGCAGCCTGTATATTTTACAGGACTGATTACTGTAATTTAGAATATTAATTTGTTTCCATCTCCTAAATAAATATGGTACCATATGGAATTCTACATGTGATGATTTTCTATTTTACAGTGACCTTTTGTGAGAAAGACAGTACATTTGTCAGTAAGTATACTTGAAGGAGATATCATTTTGAAAGCAAAGCTGACCCCCTCAACCCAAAAAAAGAATATGTCTAATTTTATTATTTTTCGCTGAACTATTACTTAGTTGCATTTATGGATACCATGGAGAGTGAAGCACATGACCCATGGTACATATGCTCCATGCTGAATATTTCTTCTCCAGTAGATGCCTGTAATAGAGCAAGCTGAATCAGCTCCCTCTGCCAAGATGGGCAATCTGATATCAGCCACTTAGTGATATCCTTTACCTCCCAGCTCCCCACCAGAGCCACTAATCTACCCCAAATCACTTGGTCACAGTCAGGCTTCAGCCCTCTACATTGTAGAGCTATTCAGCAATATTTTAAAATCCAAGGGAGAAATAACTTCTCCTGATGGTCACAAATAAAAAACTATGATTAGGAGGTTTAAAAGAAAGCAGCAATATCCTCTGAGAGGTAACTGGTATGTAAGTAAGGAATGTAGGACCATGGATTGAAAACAAAATTAAATCACACGGTAGAAACATAGCTCCCAACTGTCCCCAAATTTATAGAACATCTCTTATTTTGCCTTATGGGCAGCCGTGGTGGTGCAGAGGTCAGCGCTGCCACCTCACAGCAAGAGGTTCTCTGGTTCGATCCTCGGCTGGGGTGCCTTCTGTGTGGAGTCTGCATGTCTTCCCTGTGGTTGTATGGGTTTCCTCCGGGTGCTCCGGTTTTCTCCCATATCCCAAAGACATGCTGCAGGTGGATTGGACACTCTAAATTGGCCCAAGACATGAGTGCGTGCATGTGTGTTGTGCCTTTTGAGTAAGGCTGGGTGCCGGGCTGGCAACTCGACTCCATAAAAACTCCACTGCCAGTCATGAGCAGACAGGTGATCCACTGTGGCAACCCCTAACCAGGAAGAAGTAGATCTCTTATTTTGCCTTATATTTTGTTGTGTCCCTCATTAAAGTTATGATTTTCTGGTAAATCAGTGAGGATTACAATCAATCAGACAACAGAGTTTCGTATTTCTTGTTCTTACTAAAATAAATCTTTGTTCTATTAACTAAGTGAATTAAAGTAACATTTAAAATGTCTCAATGACGTTGATCCTTTGTCCCACTTTCCTTTGAGGGGATATAAAATAATGCAAAATAAAACGATCAAAAAATCTAATTAGTCAGTAAAACCTACATAAAGGTAAAGGACAAAGCAGAACAGAAATCAGGATCATTAACTGAGAACATCATGGTTATTCTGTACAGGATGGAGCTGTCAATTTAAATAAGCCTTGCCCTTTTTTGCTCTGAGTAGTAATTTTTGAATTACAGGAAAACAATGGAAGCTCTACCTTAAGCTCTGAATCCATGAAAACAAAAATAAACCTTTATGTATGAAATGGCATTACAGGGGGGAAAAAAAGAAGAAAATAGTTTTATATGATTCCTATGCTATGTGGCAAATAAGTCCACTTCTGGAAGATCACAAATTCTACACAGTATGATAAAACACACAAACTCTACTCTTGACATGAGATAAGACAACTTTTCAGATGTAAGTGTATGCTAATAGGTTTTAAGGTGCAGAGTACAAGTGATAGATATTGGTATTCAACTTCCCAAGATTTTTAAAAATTCAGGAGTAGGTATTAATTTGATGCTTACTTAGGTTTCATTTTATAAAGGAATGTATACACTGCTGAGTTAGCTACAGTGATTTGTGTGTCAAGTAGTACCCAGTTCTTCAAGATAGTTCACCAGAAATACAGACCACATGGAGGTAAAAGCACATCAGCTGTATCTGTGTGCTACTTATTAAACCTCGTGAAATCAGATACTTATTAGCAAATGGTGGCATGCCAATCAAAAATGAAGAAATAAAGCTGAAAAATGAAGTATATCAGTTTTCAAGACTTTTGTGTCTGGAATTTCAGATGTATAATTCTTTGTGGAAATATTAATAAATTCATGTGCCTAGAATTCCTGAGCGCAAGGAAATATGGTGAAGACCCTGAAGCTTTTGATCAAGAAATCTGATTCACTAGAGGGAGAGCATTAGCTGAAAAGTCTAAAGATGTACATGCTGAACTCCTACATGATGCTGGGAAATGAGTGGGTACTTTCTCACTCATTTCTGACTGAACCACTGCTAACCATTGAGGTCTCCTGAAAACCACCAAATAAATTCATTCATTTCCCAGGAGTAAGAGCCATTCAGCTCCTTCATTCTCTATGGGTGAGAGTAAAACACATCAGGGTATGATACCACAATAGTGGGAAGTGTTTTTTTTTTTTTTTTCAGTTTAAGTCCTACATTTTACACACATGCCTGGGACATCTGAAGGGCAGATATGTAATGGCTCACAGCAAGGTATGCCAATGCCTCTGTGTGTGATGCCTTCCTAGGTCCTTACCTCCTTGTGGCAGCACTTTTAGTGTGATCCCCCATCAAAATTCTAGTATTAGGAGGTCTTCCAGGATGGCTGCAGTCTGACCAGCAGGTTAATTTCAGCCTTCCCAGCGTAAAAGAAGAAATTGAGAAATAAGAGCTAGTAACTCTGCCAGCTTGATTAAAATTCAGTTATAGGCTTGTAAGTGGATGCCAACAAAGAAGAAATTTAGGGAACCTCAAAGGAAATCATCATCTTCTTCTTTCGGCTGCTCCAGTTAGGGGTCGCCACAGCGGATCATCTGTTTCCATTTCTTCCTGTCCTCTGCATCTTGCCCTGTCACACCAACCACCTGCATGTCCTCTCCCACCACATCCATAAACCTTATCTTAGGCCTTCCTCTTTTCCTGTTACCTGGTAGCTTCATCCTTAGCATCTTTTTCCCAATATACTCAGCATCCCTCCTCAGCACATGTCCAAACCAATGTAATCATGCCTCTCTGGCTTTGTCTCCAAACCTTCCAACCTGGGCTAACCCTCTAATATACTTAATCCTAATCCTGTCCACCCTCGTCACACCCAGTGCAAATCTTAACATCGTTAACTCTGCCACATCCAGCTCTAACTCCTGCCTTTTTGTCAATGCCACTGTCTCAAACCCATATAACATAGCTGGTTTCACTACCCTCCTGTAGACCTTCCCTTTCACTCTTACTGGTAGTCGTCTGTCACAAATCACTCCTGACATTCTTCTCCACCCACTCCATCCTGCCTGTACTCTCTTCTTCACCTCTCTTCCACACTCACCATTACTCTGAACTACTGATCCCAAGTATGTAAACTCATCCACCTTCGCCACCTCTACTCCTTGCATCCTCACCGTTCCTCTATCCTCCCTCTCATTCACACACATATATTCTGTCTTAGTCCTGCTGACCTTCATTCCGCTTCTCTCTAGAGCATATCTCCATCTCTTCAGGGTCACCTCCATTTGTTCCCTACTCTCACTCCAGATCACAATGTCATCAACAAACATCACAGTCCACGGGGACTCCTGTTTGATCTCATCTGTCAACCTGTCCATCACCACTGCAAATAAGAAAGTGCTCAGAGCTAATCCTTGATGTAATCCCACCTCCACCTTAAACGCATCCGTCACTCCCACCGCAGACCTCACCGCTGTCACACTACCCTCGTTCATATCCTGTACCAGTCTTACATACTTCTCTGACACTCCCAACTTCCTCATACAATACCACAACTCCTCTCTAGGCACCCTGTCATATGCTTTCTCTAAGTCTATAAAAACACAATGCAAATCCTTCTGACCTTCTCTGTACTTCTCCATCAACACTCTCAGAGCAAACATCACATCTGTAGTGCTCTTTCCTGGCATGAAACCATACTGCTGATCACTAATCATACCATCCCTTCTTAACCTAGTTTCCACTACTCTTTCCCATAACTTCATGTTGTGACTGATCAATTTAAACCCTCTATAGTTACTACAGCTCTGCACATCATCCTTATTCTTAAACATCGGTACCAAAACACTTTTTCTCCATTCCTCAGGCATCCTCTCACTTTCCAAGATTTCATTAAACAATCTGGTTAGAAACTCTACTGCCATTTCACCTAAACACCTCTATGCTTCCACAGGTATGTCATCTGGACCAACAGCCTTTCCATTCTTCATCCTCTTCATAGCTATCCTTACTTCCACCTTGCTAATCCATTGCCTTTCATGATTCACTATCCCCACATCATCCAACCTTCTCTCCCTCTCATTCTCTTCATTCATTAACCCCTCAAAGTACTCTTTCCATCTGCTCAACACACTCTCTTCGCTTGTATGTTTCGCTCATTATCCTTCATCACCTTTACCTGCTGCACATCTTTCCTAGCTTGGTCCCTCTGTCTAGCTAATCGGTACAGGTCTGTTTCTCCCTCCTTAGAGTCCAACCTTTCATACAACTCTTCATATGCCTTATCCTTAGCCTTCGCCACTTCTCTCTTTGCCATGCACCTCATCTCCTTATACTCCTGTCTACTTTCTTCATCTCGCTGACAATCTCACTTCTTCTTTGCCAACCTCTTTCTCTGTATATTGTCCTGTACTTCCTCATTCCACCATCATGTCTCCTTGTCGTCCTTCCTCTGTCCAGATGTCATACCAAGCACCTTTCTAGCCGTCTCCCTTACTAGCTCTGCTGTAGTTACCCAGCTATTTGGTAAATCTTCACTGCCACCCAGTGCCTGTCTTAACTCTTCTCTGAACTTCACCTCACAATTACCCTTTTTCAATTTCCACCATCTGATCCTTGGTGCTGCCCTCACACTCCTCCTCCTCTTCTTGATCACCAATTTTATCATACAAACCACCATCCTATGCTGCCTAACTACACTTTCTCTGGTCACCACTTTACAGTCTCCAATCTCCTTCAAACTGGCCCTCCTACATAAGATATAATCCACCTGTGTGCATCTTCCTCCACTCTTGTATGTCACCCTATGCTCCTCCCTCTTGTTAAAATATGGATTCACTACAGCCATGTCCATCCTTTTCACAAAATCCACTACCATCTGACCTTCTGCATTCCTTTGCTTAACACCATACCTACCCATCACGTCCTCATCCCCTCTGTTACCTTCACCAACATGCCCACTGAAATCTGCTCCAATCACCACTCTCTCACCCTTGGGTATAGTCATCACCAATTCATCCAACTCATTCCAAAATTTTTCTTTCTCATCCATCGCACACCCAACTTGTGGAGCATATGCCCTAACAACATTCATCACTGTTGTTGTTCTTCTTCTTTTTTCGGCTTTTCCCAGTTAGGGGTCACCACAGTGGAACTCCGGTCCACTAATGATTGGCAGTAGATTTTTACAGTGCCAAAGTGCCAGCTCGACGCCCGACCTTCAACGAAGGCACGCCCATTTACGCATGTCTTTCGAACACCACTCGACTGCGGGGAGGACATGCAGACTTCACACAGAAGGTGCTTCAGCCAAGAATCGAACGGGAGAACCTCTTGCTGTGAAGCAACAACGCTACCGCTGCACCACCGCGGCTTCCCTAACAACATTCATCATTACACCATCAATTTCCAGCTTCATAAACATCATTCTATCTGACACTCTTTTCACCTCCAAAACACTCTTAGCATACTGTTCCTTCAGGATAACTCCTATGCCATTTCTCCTCCCATCCACACCATGATAAAACAATTTGAACTCACCTCCGATACACCTAGCCTTACTCCCCTTCCATCTGGTCTCTTGCACACACAATATAGCAACCTTCCTTCTGTCCATCATATCAGCTAGCTCTCTCCCTATACCAGTCATACTGCCAACACTCAAAGTTCCAACCCTCACTACCACAGTCCTAGCCTATCTCCTCTCTTCATGCCTTTGGCCATGCCTTCCCCTTCTTCTCCTCTTTCGGCCAACAGTAGCCCAATTTCCGCCAGCATCCTGTTGGCTAACAGTACTGGTGGCTGTCGTTGTTAACCCTCAAAGAAAATCATCTATAAATAAATGAAGACATAACACTAGCTGGAGAGAATTCTGGAGCTGTTCAGCAAAAATAGGTCAAGCTTCAGCTTTGGTACAAGAGATGGCTTCCAGGAATTTAGAAGAAAAAAAAAATCAAATATACTCAGAAGTGATTAAAATACATGAAACACTGAAGGAGCATATAAGCTCAAATAACAAAAGGCTGAACAAAATTAAAGAAACTTCAACAAGTTAAGCAGATGAACTGATACAACTGCAAAAAAAGGAGGCTGAAATGAAGAAAAGGCAGGCTGAATATGAGACTTCTGAAGAAGAGGTATTTAAAAAAGCAGTAGAGTTAGAAGATAGACCACGCCGAGAAAAATGAGATTTTCTGCTGTACCAGAAAAACTGGAAGGAGCAGACGGCATTAATTTTATGAAAGCACAAATAAGCAACTGGACTTGTATTCCACAGTAGGATATGTTAAATGAAAGGGCACATTTAGTGTATGCACCAAACCTGGCCCATGAGAAAGCAGCCAAGACATGTATTAAAAAAAGATGAAATCAAACCAACAGAAAAAAGCTGACCTGATAAAACTATGGCAGAACAGAAAAGTACTAAAAATTCGGAGACAGCAGACTGTAGAACATGATTATTCAATGTACACCAAACAGAAGAGAAGGAAATATATTCCAGTAATTAGGGAATGTAGAGAGGCAGGTGTGAGTTCAAGCTACTTTATCCAGCTGTCTTTAGAATATTTTTCCTGGAAGACAAAAGATATTTTTTGATGCATAACAGGCAGGAGAGTAAGTCATCAAACAGAAGGGAACTCTGCTTCTTATTCTTCTGATAATAAAGCTCACAGACAGTCTTTGTCAGTAAAACCTTATCCAATGTTCCAAAGCAAAATGGTTGAGAGACAAACAAAAGCATAGAAATTGACTAGAAGAATCAGGGCTGCCTTGGATTTGAACGCGTCTGGTGCAGGGAGAGTGACATGACCAGGAACAAAACCAGCAACACTGAAATTAGCAAACAAATGTGAGATTATAACGCATCAATCACATTTGTAAAATATGGCTTTGCAAGAAAAAGTGACAGAGAAAGACCGGACTTTTGCTGACGCTTGAGATCACTGAGAAGTCTCATGATCATGTTTTACAAACAGTGGGAGTGGTAAGCACTAGGTAGCCTGTCTACAACAAGAGGAGTGGCTCTTGGCCCAGAAATTGTAGTTTATTGACCATTTGGACAGTTTGTCCATCTCTTTCATCTTTCTGGTTTAAAAGACCACATCTGCGCTTGTTTCCCATCTTTCCTGTAACTAACCTACTGGGAAGCACTAGAAAGCCTTAAACTGATACAAGCCTTCTAGCTTAGAAGAGAGACTTTGGAGTGATTAAGTATCAGTTTTCTGTACTTTCTTGCTGTACTTAACTATTTTCTGCCTAAATGCCAATTTTCCAGCGTTGATTGTGATTTAAAAGCTTGTTTTTTTTTTCCACATATTGTACTTATTTGACTGCCTGCACTTTTAAAAAGTTATTTTTTGTTTAAATAATTTAACTGTTGTAGGCTTCACACTAAAGTGTGACACCTTTTCTGGTCGTTTGTAGTCATTTAAAGCTGCTTTAAGTGTATTTGTTACACTTTTTGCCTTATCTTTTCAAAAAAACAAAAAAAAAAACACAAAAAAAATATTCATTGGTTCCCGCATTTCTAAGCTACTACAGTCCAGTTTTCAGGCTAGTGCCGAATTCAGGGCTATGTTACAAGTTTCTGAGTTGCCCATACCTTACTTGGATAGAAGGGAGTTTCTCTGTTCACCTGTGAGAGAGGGGAGCTTTGAGCAGCCTATCTGTCCCTGGAGGAGTGGTTCCAGCCCAGAAGTTATTAGTTTATCGGCCATTTTACGCTAATTTCTATGTCTTTCATTTCCCTGCTATAAAAACCCTGTTTGCATGGTTTTCTGCGCCGGGCAGTGACGGTTAGCTAGAGTTAAATTATTACTGGCTCCACTAACTTTCCTCTTCAGTTTTTCCCTTGAAACTAGTCTAACTCTCAACCTAAACACCCAAAAAGCATCCTACAGCCCAGCACTTGCTCAGACCTAATAGCAAGTACTAATATACCCTGACACTTGATTGCCCAATAGAGCAAGGCTCTTTATTTACCCCTCACCAACCAAGTGACTAAGCAACTCACCCTACTATTCAGGCATGACCAAAGGGCAATTTCAGGTGTACTCTCCAGGCCAGCTGGTGAATCTGGGTATCCTGAGGCAATGTTACAACTGCCTCATGTACACCGACAACCCTCTCCTCCTACCACAAAACACTAACATATGCGAGGGATGCAATTATACAGCCAAATTGGAGGCTAAGCTGTCTCCACCCAAGACTGGAAGAGACAGTCAAGAGGACAAGGTTAACACTTGCACCACATCTCTAGCCACACACAGACCTACTAAACCAGTACTGGCAAAAAATACACATAAATACACAAAATCATACTCGGAGGCTCTACATAAAAACCTGCAAAAGCATCAGAGACCTCCAAAGCAGGCACCCAAACAACCTGCATCTCCCATCACAAACCAGACAACACATAAAACACAAAATCTGTGTGCCGCACAATCACAGCCCTTAAGGCGAAATAACATACCTAACACGCTAGTAATAGGTGACTCTATAGTCAGGCACACTGACGTCCCACTCACTAGGCTGGACAAGCAGAAGGCTACTGTTAGCTGCCTGTCGGGAGCCAGAGTCCGCCACATAACACAAACACTCAGGTCACTCCAGAACAAGTACAAATATGACTCTGTCATTGTTCATGTTGGTGTGAATGACCTGAGACATACCTCCCTGGACTACATGAAAAGAGACATGAAAGAGCTCTCTGATCAAGTAGCCCAGGCTGGTATGACGCTGACCCCGAGTAGCATCCTGCCCTCACCAATAATAATACCTCAGTATAAAGAAAAAATGATCAATTTCAACAATTGGCTAAGCTTCTGGTGTCATTCACAGGGGATCCAGTGTCTGTCAGCCTGAGACGACATGCTTGACAAGCAGCAGTGCTTCTCAAGAGACGGCTTGCACCTGTCACCCCTAGGCTTTCGAATACTGGCCAAGGCTCTTGCTGCCCCCATAGTGCCTTTTTTAGACAAGGCTCAAAAGTCAAACCCACCTCCATAAACAGCACAATTAACAAAAAACTGTGGGTTATGCTACTCAATACCAGGAGTTTAAATCTCAAAATGCACGTGCTCAAAGCACTCCTCAGTATGGAGAACGTCGACATCTGTGCAGTAACTGAAACCTGGTTCAAGGCTCCAGAGAGCACCCCAGCACTACCGGTTTATAACTCTTACCACACATTTCGGCCACAGAACATGGACCAAAACACAAATGGAGGGGGTGTATCTATATTCATCAAGGATACTTACACCTCCAGGTTAGTGGCGCAGCATGATACCACTATCCATGTGCAACTAACATCGAGCAAATCTGCAATGCAAATTGTGGCCTGCTACAAATCACCCTCCATGACCCAGGACCACCACTCCACCTTTCTAGAGACAATGAAAAACATGAAAGTCCTACAGGACAACCTCATATTGGGCGATTTCAATTACCCTACCATTAACTGGGAAAACTACTGGAGTACAAACTCCCATGCCCAGTGCTTCCTGGAATTCATCAACTCAAATGCCCTGGATCAGCTGGTAAACTCCCCTACCAGAGGTGAAAAATATTGGACCTGGTCATAACAAACTTGGGAGATGGGTGTTCCACACCGGAGGTCAATCCGTCACTGGTTAGATCAGACCATAAACTAATCCCTCTGGATGTCCACACCCCACCACCACCTCCAACTAAGGAAACCACAGTAAAAAACTTTTCTAAAGCAAACTTCACCTTACTTAAGACAGAGGTGGTAAGTTTCACAGCCTCCACGCAAAAGGATAACACTGCTCAAGATGCAGAAACCTTTACAAATGCACTCTATGAGCACCTACAAGGATGCATGGATCGTGCCATCCCTAGCAAAATGAAGACTCACTCCTCTAAGAGAAGAAAACCAGTCTGGTCGACCCCTGCCATAAACAGACTATACAACAGAAGGAGGAAACTAGTTCAGAAAAAAAGCAAATCCCAAGAAGGAAAGACATCCCTGATCAGTATCAGTAAGAAATTACGGTCCTTCATAAAATCATTCAAGGCTAACTTCGAAAGAAAAATAGCCAAGGATTCAAAAGATAACCACAAGGCCTTCTTTTAGCTATGTTAAAAATCTAAGTGGCAAATCGCAGATATGAACTGAACTAGTGCAAAATAGCACAAAATATACTGAACCTACTGATATTGCCAACATCCTGGCAGATAGATTCAGTGCAAACTTCACCCCCCTCTCACCCCCAAAAGGGCCCACAACAATACTGCAAAAGTGTAGTGTCCCGGAAATCACAGATGCACAGGTGAAAATAACCCTTTCAAAAGCAAAAAACACAGCGTCAATGGGGTCAGATGGTGTCCCAGGCTGCGTCCTGCATGAACTACAGAACGAACTAACCCCCCACCTAAACACACTGTTCAACCTCAGCCTCTCCACAGGCTACATGCCCACAGAATGGTGCACAGCAATGGTTATTCCACTCCACAAAGGAGGGGCCACAACTCACCCTGGTAACTATCGCCCCATAAGCCTGACTAGCCTGGTCTGCAAGGCTATGGAGCGAATCATCAAGGAACTCATTAACAAAGACATTGGGAACCTCCAAACACTTGACCCAACCCAGTTCAGCTTTGTTAAGGGCAGATCATGCCTACTAAACCTGGTTGACTTCTTCGAGACAGTCACCAAGGCCATAGATGAGGGAAAGGTTGTTCACACAACCTATCTTGACCTCGCCAAGGCTTTTGACACCATTCCCCACTCGGGTATTACAGAAAAACTCACCAGCCTGAACATAAACCCCTACGTCACAAGATGGGTTGCCAGCTGGCTTACAGACAGAACTCACACGGTAAGAATAGCGGGCTCCAGGTCCGACTCTAAACCAGTCACAAGTGGTGTCCTGCAAGGCTCAGTCCCAGGACCCCCACTGTTCGGCATATACTTCTCAGAACTACAGGCAAACACAGGAGGACTATGGCTAACCATTTGCCGATGACTGCAAACTGGGAGCCATAACTGACTATCCAGCTGACACAGACATCCTCCAAAAGGGCCTTGCTGAGACGGACACCTGGTGTCAAAGTTATGGCCTCAAGCTAAATGACAAAAAATGCATAGTCATCCCATTTGTGAAAAACACCCCCCCCCCCCCGAATTACCACATAAGTGGCAGCCCCCTTAATACAGAAGAGGTAATAAGAGATCTGGGGACCCAGGTAGATAGTAATCTCTCCTTTGACAATCATATTGCCAAAGTAGTTAGGAACTCCTTTTATGTGGCCCATCTAATTACTAAAGGGTTCACATCTAGAAATAAAGAGGTCATAATGCCCCTCTACTCGTCACTCATCAGATCCATCATAGAGTACAATGCCCCATTTGGGATGTACCTCACAAGACACTTCCAACAGCTGGAGAGACCACAAAAGTACCTCACCAAGAGGATTACTGGCCTCAAACATATGTGCTATGCAGCCCGACTGAAAAAACTCCAGCTGTACTCAGTGGCATATCGCTTACTCAGAGGTGATCTCTGCCTGACTTACAAAGCCATGTCCAACTCAGAATTGATGGACATGCTCCACCTAAAGAAATCCAAGTCACTGCGAGCCACGTGCTCTAGTGAGCTAAACCTCGCCACAACAATAAATAGAACATGCTGGATGGATAGATTCCTGTCACAGAGACTCCCCATGCTTTGGAACAAAATTCCAAACTACATTAGGCAGAGCCCCTCAATAACACTCTTGAAGAGAAATCTGACAAGTGGATGGTTAACAGGAAAATACACCCCTGGGATCACTTCATTGGCTCTGCTTAACAGAGTATCAGTTAATTAGTCAATAGGGTGGTGAAAGCCGACTCACTCTGGCTAGGCTTATAAATGCCCTCGGGCAGATAGCCTAGTACCTACCTATAAACCTATACTGTTAAACTTGTGGGTGGACTGAACAGCATACAGCCTAATTTATATCATAAATGTTTGCAACACTATGAGGAAAAAAGTAACACAGTAAGTAAAACAATTATTTTCTTAATAGTATTTCTATAGCACATTTCCTGATATAAACTGCATGCTATATACTAAAGCAGTTTTCTGTAGAATGCAGTCAGGCATACTTTAAACGTGGAGGTGTGGTGAGTACTTTAGTGATTTCTATATGAGATGAAGCTATTAAAATAAACAAGTATTTTATTAGTTGTAAGAAATGTATACCGTAATAAGAGAAGAAACACGGCACAAAAGCAAGTTTAAGTTAACGTGCTGTGATTTTGGGATACTGGCATGGGAATGGGTGTAAATGTGCAGTGATTATATAATATGCAGAGGTGAGATGTTTTCTCTTATTTTTGCAAAGGTGACTATATGGATTAATGCCCATGGCTTACTCTATAAACAAATGTTTTGTAAGCAAGTAGGAATGAAAAATAAGACAAAAGCATGAAAGCCACAAGAAATGCTAGGTGCCTTGCATATGCAATTATATCAGCGTATTCTCCATTAGCAAATGTTCAGTAGGAGTTGAGAAGTCTGTAGCTGGAAGGAGTTGTACATTCTGTTCTGTGCTGAGTGAAAACAAGAAAGATTTCCTCATGCATTAGTGCAGTTGTTAACTGTTTTTTTCCCTCTCATTGTTGACTATCTTTCCATGGAGATGAACTGTCTGCAGGTACAAAAATTAGTGTTGAACCTTCTAAGCATCCTTTGCTGAGAGAAATGCAAACTTTAAAGGTACAAGAGCAAGCAGTTCAATGAAAAATAAAGTTCAAAATTATTGGAAGTGAATAAAAGATAGCAGCATCCCTAGCAGCCTTAATACTTTATGTGACGCCTGTGCACTGGCCCAGTAATCAAATAGTTTCAATCCTCACCACTAGGACCAGTGAGGGGCATGCACATTGAGGGGGAAATAAGTACACACACAGTAAAGTACAATTTCCCTTAAGAGCACAAAGAGATCACAGTCAGTCCAGGACTGGTTTCTCCCTTTCTTTTCAGATCCCAAATAATACACCCCACTGGCACAGCTATAGGGTCCTAATCTCAGCCAAGTGGTCAAGCTAAAACCTTCATCACCCTCTTTATCCAAGCAGTGATTCGTGTCCCTGCCCAAGTAGCAGACATACACACACTTCAAGATTTGATTTAGATACAAACAGACACACACTCTGGGGGAAGGCTGGTACAGGTTCTCCAGCTATGCCCCCTTTCTGTCCAGACTATAAGGTAGTACTGACTGCCACCAACCACTATTATCAGCTACTATAAGGCCCTTCCCAAAGAGTGACCAATTTCACTATGTAATATTACTGTTATCCAAATAGTAAGTGTGTTGAACAGCAAAACTATTGGAGTGGCTTGGACAGTATCACCGAATACATGCAATGTACTCTAACAGCTTAAATTATCTCTACACAAAACAGCCACAGTTGAAAAGTTAAAGAATATTTAATAATAAATAATAAAAACACAAGACAATACTTCTCAGTTCAAAACAGAGCTAATCAAGAGTTCAGAAATCACAGGAAACTTTAAAACAATACTGTAGGATAGTCTGACATAAATATAGAAAACAGCTAGACTAATCTGGCTAAATTCCTATCTAACTAAGAGAAATCACTGTTCTAAATACTACTTACATACAGAGCAAGCAAGTGCTGGTGAGTGGATGTGTTTACTAGATCCCAGACAAGATACGAAATGCTCAATCTTTCTCTCTGAGAAAGTCTTAAATTGGTAATACACCGTACTGTTGAGACATTTCACATTACATCATTTTATCACTTCTCCTTTAGTTTCCAGGCTAACAGAAACTCAAAATGTACATTTCTTTGTAAGCTGCACCTGGCCAGGAAGCCACAGCAATAAAAGACACTTTTACATGCAAGATCTAGCAATTATCTATGTCTGAAAACAACAGAAAGAATTTGTGGTCCACACATCTTGTCTCCGAGCTTGAGATCAAACACAGTTGTAAGATTTCTTACTTAACAGCTTTCCTCCAGCAGGGTGCACTGTGGTTACATTTTTGAAGCTCAGTACAACATATAGTTTAATCATAATACATAGTTCTCTATACATTTGTAAAAACAAGCCTGTGGATTATATTAATATTTACAAATTTACAAAATTCTATCTAGCTAGGCTGGCAGCCATCACATACCCCCCCCACCACCCCGGAGAACTCAAGCTAGTTTTTTAAGTGACCCTTGAAAGACGTTGCTTGAGAGGGTTAGGTCTGAGTATACCTTACCCCATTCCCTGTCTAGACAACCCATCTGCATTGACATTGCTAATCCCACTGCTGTGCTGCACTGACATATCATATGCTTGCAACCCTAGGCTCCATCTTAGCAACTTGGCATTTTTCTGGCTGGCTTGGTGTAACCATGTTAGGGGATTGTGATCTGTAACTACAGTGAATTTTCTTCCATACAGATAAGGCTGAAGTTACTGCAGTGCCCACACTATGGCTAGACATTCTTTTTCTACAGCTGCATAGCATTCCTCCCTGGGCTGGAGCCTATGACTGAGGTAAACCACTGGGTGCTCTTCTTACTCTGAGGAAATCTGGCTAAGTACAGCCCCCACCCCATGGTTCGAAGCATCCATCTGCACAACAATTTATTTGCTGTAATCTGGACTGGCTAACACAGGGGGTCCTCCCAAAGCATACTTAAGCTTCTGGAATGCCTGCTCACATGCTGTGGTCCACACTCTTATCTGGCCTGTTTTTCCTTGTCAGGTCTGTGAGGAGAGCACTGGGGATGAACTTTTTGTAGTACCCTGCTGTCTCTAAGAATGCCCTCACCTGCTTTTTGGTAACAGGTGCAGGCCATGCCTGAAAGGCTTCCACTTTGGCAGGTTCTGGCCTGATTTTACCACTCCCCACTATGTCCTGGGTAGGCGACCTCTGCCATACCCACCTGACATCTGTTTGGCTTAGTGGTCAACCCTGCCCTCTGTAGTCTGCCCAGCACCTCCCTGACATGTTGAAGGTGCTCTTACCAGGAATGGCTGTAGATGACAATTTAGGTATGCAAGGGGAAATCTTCCTGCTCCTGCTTGGATACGATCTACCAGCCTCTGAAAAGTCACTGGGGCATTTTTCATCCCAAAGAGCATCTTTGTGAACTCAGAGAAGCCAAAAGGAGTAAAAAAAGCTGACCTTTCTCTAGCAATGGGAGTCAAAGGCACCTGCCAGTAACCCTTGGTAAGATCAATGGTGGTAAGATACTTAGCCCCACCCAGATGCACTAGGGCCTCATCTGTCCTAGGCATGGGGTAAGCATCTGACTCTGTGCTGCAGTCCACAGAGAACCTGGTGCTGCCATCCTTCTTTGGCACCAGCACCACTGGGGAGGCCCAGGGACTGTTGGCCTACTGAATTACCCCTTGTTCCAACATTTCCTGTATCTCCTCCCTCAGAGTCTGTTTGACTCTCACAGGCACCCTATAAGGGGCCTGCCTAATATGTCTTTGGGGTCCTGTAACCACCTGGTGCTGCACTAGGTGGGTGCACCCTGATTTCCTAGTTAACTTGTCCCTAAACTCCTGTAACACTGCTCTGATTTCTCTAACCTGGGTAGTATATAGCTGCTGGTACATTGCTACCCCTTCTACTGAGGAGTCAGTCCGAACCTCACTGAGGAGATCAGTCACTAGATCTCCCTCAGACTCCTCCTGCAGTCCACTACAAATACTCAGCACAAGGGCCTCCCTATCATAGTAAAGCTTCATCATGTTAACATGGTACAATCTGTGCTCTTGCCTCTTGCCTAGCAGTTCCACCAAGTACTTAACATCACTGACCTTCCTTACCACTTTGCAGGGACCCTCCCAGGCTGCCTGCAGTTTGTTGTGTCTGACAGAAATGAGAACCATTACCTACCGCCCTACAGCATACTCTCTAGCTCGAGCATTCCTGTCATACCAGACCTTTTTCTGAGGCTAGGCTTCTGCCAGGTTCTCCTGGGCCAAGCCCATGAGCTCACTGACCTTGTCCTGAGGTTTAGGACATATGCCAAAACAGACTCCTTGCGAGATTCACACTCACCTTCCCACTCATCACAAATTAAATCTAGAGGCCCCCACACCCTATGCCCATACAACTCAAAGGGTGAAAACCAGTGGATTCCTGGGGAACCTTTGTGTAAGCAAACAGATGGGGCAATTATTTGTCCCACTCCCTCTTAAACTAGTCTACAAATGCCCGTAGCATGGACTTGAGTGTAGAGTTTAACCTCTTAACAAGACCATTAGTTTGGGGATGGGTAGGGGTGGTCTTTAGGTGCTTCACCCCACAGTACTTCCATAGACAAGTCAGCAGGTCTGACATGAAACTGGCTCCTCTGTCAGTCAGTATTTATTTTGGGAAACCTACCCTGGTGATAAGCTCAAAAAAGCATTTCCCACCTTTTCTGCTTCAATGGAGGACATAGCCACTGCCTCAGGGTATCTTGTAGCATAATCTATTACCACTAGGATATACCTATTCCCTGTGGAACCTGAGGTACTCAGAGGCCCCACAATATCATAGCTACCCTCTGAAATGGCTCCTCAATCACAGGCAAAGGCATCAAAGGAGCTTTTACCTTGTCTCCTGCCTTGCCTACCCTTTGGCACTGCTCAGAGGTCCTGAAGTACCCTGTTACATCTCTGGAAATCCCAGGCCAATAAAAGTTCTGCATAATATGTCTCTTTGTACGTTTTATGCCCATGTGACCTGCAAAGAGAATATCATGGGTTATGGCTAGAAGTGCCAGAAAGTGGGCTCTAGGCACTACCAACTACTGTATTCTCTCACCCTCTTGCCCTCCCTCAGGGTTCCACTCTCTATACAGTAACCCTTTGTCCAAGTACACAGATTTCCCCTTCCCTTGAGAATCAGGTGCCTCACTAGCTACCCGCCTCAGGGCTTGCAATGTAGGGTCTGAGAACTGAACCTGTCTCAACTCTCTCTTTGTAACCCTTCCCAGCTCCCCTTCTACAAGAAGTCTGGTATCCTCTGACAGCAGTGCCTCATTGTCAGCCTGGATACTACTACTCACCTCTACCTTTGCAGTCACTCTGTCCAAGGGAACATCAGTACCAACAAGCAGCTGTGGCTCAGGGTAGCTCCCTTCCTGAAGTAACCACCTCACCAGTCCTGGCTGCAAGTGTGCGGTCTGTCTGGGTCTCACCCAGGCTACCAGACCAACATGTTTGTCTCCATGTCTGACTGTGTGTAACTGCATTAACACATGGTACTGCCTTGTCAAAATCCTTCCCTATCAAGACATCTGCAGAATGGTAGTTTGGTACCCCTGTTGTCTCAAGACAACTTACTACTGGCATTTTGTCATTCTCACTTACTGGCTCTCTCAACTTTTGTTCCCCACCTTGCCTCCATGGACATCTATACGCCATATGGCCCCACTGGTTGCATTCAAAACATTTAACCCTAGGTCCTGGATTTGTACCTGGACTAGTGGCTTCCCCTGCTACTGGCAGATTCTGTTGGGACAGTCTGAGCTGCTCACCATGGGCTCCTTTAGACCCATGAGCAGCACTGAGTGTCCCTTTCCTACGCAGTGGTGTCCTGCTTGCTAGGTACAGGACTCCCTTCTTCCCCAACTCATCTACAGTAGAACATTGTCTATCAGCTAACCAGATCCCCATGTCCTCAGGGATTGTTACCTCACCAAATGGACTGCCAGACCTTCAAAAGTGGTGACCTGACATCCACTCATCCACCTATGAAAATAGGTGCTTAGTTCAGCAACAAATTCTCACACAATTTCATCTGCTTTGCATCTATGCTGAAGAAACTTTTTCCTATAAGCTTCAAGTGGTAGCTTAAAAAATTTTACCAAACAATTCTTAACAACAGTATAATCAAAAAATTCACGATCAGATAATTTAGACAGCATAGTTACAGCTTTACCATGGAGTAAGGGGGTCAGGAACCATACCCAGAGACTTTGGTCAACATCATAATGTTTAAATACCCTCTCAAACATATGAATGAAACTATCAAAATTAGCCCCCTCTGTAAACTGCAGAAGACATTTAATGACCTTTTTTGCTTCTGGGGTCCAGTTACTCCCTTCCCCATTACCTCCATGACTCTGGTGAAGAGTCAGCATCTCCTTTTCATGCTGCCTCTGCCTTTCCTTCTCCTCAGCTTCCAGGCATAGCAGTTTCTCATTCTCCACAGCCTGTAGACATCTCAGTCTCTCTGCTGCTTCTGTTTCCAAATGCATGGCCTCCAACTCAAGTCTTTTTAGCTCCAGATGGATTTTAAGTTCTCTGCAGAAAGGTTGAGCTGTCTATTCTTGGAGTGTTATAAATCTCCATGGCCAGTCTGATCATCCTCCTGGCTGCTATTCTCTGATGCAGCTGTGACCAAAGCTGCAATCATGTCGCTTTAGTCAGGTTTCCATGCTCCAGTCCTTTAGCATGGCACATTTCAGCCAACTGGCTCCTTGTCAGCTTACCGTACTCCTCTGCTGACATGCTTGCCTGCTCTCCCTGACTAAGCTAACAAAAGAAATAAAACAATTGTGATCTGAACTCTGAATATTCACCGCATGCCTGATTTAGAGTACAAAAACACCTTCAGTGATCACTGTGCACAAACTACAGGAATTCACTAGCCACCCCACTACAAGACAATTAGTAAGTGATGTGGCTAATTTACGACTATCAAACAATTAATATTTGATGTGGATATCCCACTACTGCCACCAATTAATATGTGATGCCTGTGCACTGGCCCAGTAATCAAAGAGCCTCAATCCTTACCACTAGCACCAGTGACGGGCGTGCACATTGGAGGGATAACAAGTACACACCCAGTAAAGTACAATTTCCCTTAAGAACACACAGAGATCACATTCTGTCTGGGGCTGGTTTCTCCCTTTCTCTCCAGATCCCCAATAAGACTCTGCACTGCCACAGCTATAGGGTCCAGATCTCAGCCTAGTAGACAAGCTAAAACCTCCAGCACCCTCTCTGTCCAACCAGTGCTTTGTGTCCCTGCCCAAGTAGCTGACACACACACTTTAAGATTTGGTTTAGATACAAACACACAGACACTCTGGGGAAGGCTGGCACAGGTTCTCCAGCTATGCCCATTTTATGCCCAGACTATACGGTTGTACAAACTGCCACCAACCACTATTATCAGCTACTATAATGCCCTTCCTAAAGAGTGACCAATTTCACTGTGTAATATTACTGCTATCCAAATAGTAAGTGTGTCAAACAGCAAGACTATTGGAGTGGCTTGGATAGTATCACCAGATACATGCAATGTACTCTAACAGCTTAAATTATCTCAACACAAAACAGCCACAGTTGAAAAGTTTAAAAATATTTAATAATAAATAATAAAAACATAAGACAATACTCCTCAATTCAACATAGTGCTAATCAAGAGTACAGAAATCACAGAAAACTTTAAAACAATATTGTAGGATAGTCTGACATAAATATAGAAAACAGCTGGACTAATCTGGCTAAATTCTTATCTAACTCTAAGAGAAATTACTGTTCTAAATACTACTTACATACAGAGCAAGCAAGTGCTGGTGAGTGGATGTTCTTACTAGATCCCAGACAAGATACAAAATGCTCAATCTTTCTCTCTGGGAAAGTCTTAAATTGAAAATACACAGTATTGCTGAGTCATTTCACATTACAAAATTGTATCACTTCTCCTTTAGTTCCCTGGCTAAAAGAAACTCAAAATTTACATTTCTTTGTAAGCTGCACCTAGCCAGGAAGCCATAGCAATAAAAGACACTTTTACATGTAAAATCTAGCAATTATCTCTGTCTTAAAACAATAGAAAGAATTTGCTGGTCCAGACATCCTGTCTCCGAGCTTGACATCAAACACAGTTGTAAGAGTCCTTACTTAACAGCTTTCCTCCAGAAGGGTGCACTGTGGTTACATTTCTGAAGCTCAGTACAACATATAGTTTAATCATAATACATAGTTCTCTTTACATTTGTAAAACAAGCCTGTGGATTATATTATTTACAAATTACATAGAATTATTTACAAAATTTTATTTAGCTAGGCTGGCAGCCTTCACTGTTTAATGTATTTAACAAAACAGTATATAATTTAGTTTTATTCAAACACAGCTAATGCACTTTTTCTTATGGCTAAAAGTTAATGCTTTCTGAAAGCATACAAGCTTTTTTCACATCGAGGAGAGGGAAGGGAATAAGAAAGAAACAGACACAGATAAGTGTATGTGGGAGCACAGGCTGTAACATGTACATTGATTTTTGAAGATGTACACGGTTTTGTGTGTTTGTTCTAATAGGTTTTGGGGGTGTTCTGAAAATGTAGTTAGTTCGTTCAGGGTTTTCATTAAAATAAACTTGAAAAGTGTGACACGGGTTTAAACAGAGATGACAGAAAAAGAACTGTAAAAAAGAACAACCTACAAACATTAGTGTTTACATGAAACACAAAAGCTGAAAATATACATTAAAAACTGCCATGTATAATTAGGTGGGAATAATAACTTCTTATCATAATGGCTGCACTATCCATATTATCTTTGGCCTTCCAGGTATACTAAAAAAGGAAAGAGTACTGAAGTATATTAAGAAATGCAGAGTGCAACTGGCAATACTGCAAGAGACACGTTTGGAAAAAAATCAGCATCTGAATTTGATAATGAAAAGATTTCAGGTGGGACAATGAAAAAAGGGAGTTGTTTTTTTCGGCTTTTTCCCGATTAGGGGTCGCCACAGCGGAACTCTGGTCCGCTAATGATTGGCAGTAGAATTTTACGTGCCGAGTTGCCAGCTCTGACGCACAACCTTCAATGAAGGTACCCCCATTCACGCATGTCTCCACACAAAAGACGCTCTAGCTGAGAATCGAACAGGACAACATCTTACTGTGAGGTGACAATGCTACCGCAGCACCACCACCACAGTTAAAAGGGAGTAATTATACTAATTGCTACAGGAGCTCCAACACTGATAGAAGATGGAAAAAAGATAATAAATGCAGATTTGTAGTACTAACTGGCTACTGGCAAGGGAGGAGGATTACACTGGCATGCATTTATATTCCAGCGAAAACTGCCATAGTGAAGCTTAAGAAAATTATGGGAGAAATAATCAGCTTTCAGCAAGCAATATTACTTATTGGTGGGAACTGAAATTTGTATTGCAACAGCGAAGATGTGTCTGGGGGCCCTAGAAGGAAAAATATAACAAAGGAGGGTAGATTTTTCAAAGAAATTTATGAAAATATTTAGCATGGAAAATGTGAATTCAGTACTAGGAGTTTGGAGTGAATTTACATAGTATTCCCCAAGATACAAAAACTGGGCTAAGATAGACAATTTCCATTTCACAGGAAATGTGCATTTAATTGAAGGTCTTGATATGCACCAGATAACTATTTCAGAACATGTGGCAATGATAACTAAAATAAAAATACAGGGCAATGAAATAAAAATGAGTCAGTGGCACATTCCCACCTATCTGTTGAAAAGAGAGGAATTTAAGAAATGAGTAGTGGAAATTATTCAGAAGCTATTAGAGAAAATAGAAATTTCTTCTGAAAATATAGCTAGGGAGTGAGATTTAAAAGTAGGGTGGAAGTAAAAGAAAGGGAGCTATGGTTAAGAAATAACAAGAACTACTTAGAGGAAATGACAAATGTTAGAGTATTGCAAATTAGAGGGAATCTCATAGAACAAGAAGATGAGCAACTGCAGAATGCTAAACAGAAAATAAGGGATTACTTTGATGATATGCATGAGTTTAGAAAGATTGTTGTTAAGCAACTCTTTTTTTGATAATAACTCTAAAGCACAAAAACTTTAGCACAACAACTAAGGCAACAGAAAGTACAAAGGGCTGTCACCACTCTTAGTGAGCCTATAACAAGGAAAATAACTAGAGATCCTGTAGAAGTATTAAAATATTTCTGAAATTCAGTGAAAGTCTGTATAAAGCAGGGAAATATGGAAATCAAGAAAAGGTACAAATGGAAATGTTTATGGAAGAATTAAATATCCGAAGGTTAGGGGTAGAGGAGGCTCTATTACTAAAAGGATAGGAGGAGATGAGATAAAAATGATGATGCATAACCAATCTACAGGAAAGTCCCTAGGAATGTATGGTATTCCTGTGGAAGTTTGGAAGCTAGGAAGGAAAAAAATGATAAAGGTCTGGAAGGATTTGTTTAATCGCATTTTAAGAGAAGGAGACGTACCAACATCATGGAAAAAAATGGTAGTAGCTGTAATACCTAAAGAGGGTAAAGATCCATCATATCCAGCTTTGTACAGGCCCGTTTCAATACTAAATCATGATTATAAAGTGTTTATGTCTATAATGACTAAAGTGATGCCAAAATTGATAGATATGGATCAATGTGGTTTTATGGAGGGGAGGCAAACGTGACAACATTAACAGAACAGTGATGATCCAGAGGGAAGCAGAATGTAAGAAAATGACACTGCTGTTGGTAGGTCTTGATGCAGAGAAATCATTTGACAGACTAAGCTGTGGCTTATGAGCAGCGCAATGGAAGTGTTTACATTCCTTGATAAAATTATAAGGTTGATTAGGAGGATATACGAGGGAAAGGAGGCAAAAATTAAAGTGGGTGGGGTCCTCTCTGATAATCTCGGCTTGAGGAACCAGGCAGAGCTGTCCTCACTCCCCTCTGTTATTTTCATTATATTTAGAACCACTGGCAAAGAAAATAAGGGTCTCAGAAACTGAAGGATATAATTGGAATGGCAGTCAAGAAAAGTTGGTACTATTTGCAGATGATATAATTTTATACCTGACAAAACCAGAAGGGGACATTACAGTGCTGTGGAACATATTGAGACAGTTTCAGACCTTTTCGGGATATAAAATTAATGAAGCTAAAACAAAAGCAATAGCGGTAAATTATGTACCCACATACGAATTGGTTTAGCAATATTCATACTTATTAGGACATGATAAAATGAAGAATTCAGGAGTAAGGATTAAAATGATACATGTGGCAGCTAAGGATATGTGGGAAAAGACTAACCAAAAGATAACACTAAAACTGAGAAAACTGAAGTTCTGTTTTATGGATATGGATAGAAAGATACAAGCAGTTAAAATGTTTTTAGTCCCTTTAGTCTTATACACAGGTCAGGCATATTTTTATCAACCAGATGAGATGTTGTGGAGAGCAATTAATAAAGAGCTGAAGGATTTTATCTGGGAGGGGAAGACCGCAAGAGTAAAGTGGGATAAGCTTGTTCTTCTGATACAGCAGGGCGGACTGGGATTACCCCCGTTGAAGGGGTATTTTAGAGCAACACAATTAAGACTCCTATATATAGCACAAGCAGAAAACTATCATTCTAAGTGAAAAAAGGGAGAAACTGGGATTTTGGATGCAGACCTTTAAGGAGAACAACAACAATCATGCACAATATTATATTCATAAAGCTGCAGAAAGTATTCTAAGAACTAAACCAAGACAGGGATGAAGAAAGGAGATTCTGCTGATAGGGATGACTGCAATTAGGGATACAGACAATAGGGAAGAGGGGGCTGGAATACATTGGAGAAAACTGGCAAAGGAATCAAGGTGTTGAGAGCAACAATGGGAAGTCGCCAAGAACTTATTTGGACTGCAGGTTAGTGATTGCCTTCCCTATCAAGGACTAATATCAGAGTATAGGCAAAGAGAAAGAAATAGGGGGTCCAAAACAAAAGACTAGCTCTAGTAGAGTTTTAGTAGAATCTAGAATAGAAGTTGCCTTTAAAAAAGGAATACTTAGTAGAGCATATAAGAACCAGTCAAAGGAGGTTAGGAAGGATTGGGAAGAGACACTAGATAAGCAATTCATAATGAAACAATGGGTGATATACGTATGTCTCCCAAATACGAAACAAAATCTAGAAGATTTAAGATCTTTGCTTGGAAGTGTTTACATAGGTATTTTTATATCCCAAGTAGTTTTCAAAGAATCTTTCCTTAGGTAGACAGCAAATGTTGGAGGTGTGATGGGGAAGAAACAGGGAACTGGGAACACATTTTCTGGGAGTGTAATAAGTTGGCAGACTTTAAAGATTCCCTGCAGACTGCTCTGTCGAAGATGCTGGGTGAGCAAACTGGAGTTACTAGGGGAATGATTTTTTGAGCTACAATACAGAATTGGAATTGCCTAGCCATAGTAAGGCTTTGCTGAGTTTAATTAAGATGACTGTCAAAAAAGCAATTACTAGAAAATGGAAATCACAGTCTAAACCAACTTTACTAGAAGTAGCATAGATAACAGCAGAGATAAAACAACTGGAACTGGAATCTTTAGAAAAGGGTAGGAGCAAATTACACAGGAAAATGGGAAATATGGGATTAATACATGCAAAGGAGGAAAGGTTTAAAATTTATTTTATTGAACATTTGTTTACCAGGAAATTCCAACTGGGACAGAGCCCATTTTCAGTGGAGACCCAGAGAGAAATGCTCCAGACGCATGTCTTTGGAATGGAGGAAACGGGAGCACCCAGAGGAAACCCTCATGAATGCAAGGAGGATATGCAGACTCTGCAGAGAAGAGACCTCAGCCAAGAATCAAACCAGAGAACCTTTTGCTGTGAAGCGAAAACACTAACCATTGCACCACTAAAAGAAGGCAGGATTTTAAATAGCTATGTCATGGGCTAAGTGACAATGACTGGATATATTAAAAGTGATGTATATAATGTTTGCAGCTACAGTCGTGTTGGCACGGTTTGTAATGCATAATGTCTGCAACTGAGGTTTTGTTGCTATGGTTTATTTTCATTTATATAAATGTAAGATTGCCAATGTCATACATGATAATTTAATAAAGATGTTTCGTTTTTAAAAAAATAAATTATATCTAGTGACTGGGATGTAATGAAAACAGAGTTTAAAAATATGGTAGAAATAACACAGAAAAATATATGGATAAGAAGTAATACAAGTTATTTATAGGGGCTGACAAATGTCGAAGTACTGCAGAATAAGGGGAATCTCAAAGAACAGCATGAGAAGCTACTGCAGAGTGCTAAAGGAAAAATAAGGGAGTGCCTGTTTAATATGCATGAGGTTAGAAAGACTACTGTTAAGTAGCTATTTTTGATAATAACTTCACAGCACAAAAACTTTTAGTACAATGAAGTAGGCAACAAAAAGTAGAAAAGCATGTTGCCAAACTTAGGGAGCTTATTGCAAGAAAAATAACCAGAGATCCTGTAGAGGTATTAGCGATATTTCGGAAATTTTATGAAAATTTGTATAAAGTAGAGAAATGTGGAAATCAAGCAAGATCACAAACACACAATCATGCCAAGGTTAGATGTAGATGAGACTCAACAATTATCAGTTAAGATAAGAGGAGATAAGATTAAAAACAGTGATATACAATCAATATGCAAGAAAGTCTCTAGGAACAGATGGTATTCCTGTGGAAGTTTGGAAATTAGGACGGAATAAAGTAATAAAGATCTGGAAGGTTTTGTTTAATGGTATTGTAAAAGGAAGGGAAGCAGCAACATCTTGGAAGAAAGTTGTGGTAGGCAGCTGTAATACCTAAACACAGTAGACTCATCACATATACCCATTTCAATTTTAAAACATGATTATCAAGTGTTTATGTTTATACTAGATAAAAGAATGGCAAAGGTGTTACCAAAACTGACAATTATGGATCACTGTGGTTTTTGTGGAGGGGAGGCAAACATTTGACAACATTAAAAGAACAATGATGACCCAGAGGGAAGCAGAATGTAAGAAAATACAGATGATTTTGGTGGATCTTGATGCAGAGAAAGCATTTGATAGAGTAAGCTGGGATTTTATTGGTAGGATAATGGAAGCATTTGTAATTCTTGCTACAATAAGTTTAACTAGGAGGACATACGAAGGATCAGAGACAAGAATTAATGTAGGAGGATTCCTCTCTGATAAGTTGTTTCTAAACAGAGGAACCGGGCTGGGCTGTCCTCTTTCCACTTAGTTATTTGCTTTTAATTTAGAGCCACTGGCAAAGAAAACAGGGACTCAAAAATTCAAGGATATAGTTGGCATGATAACCAAGAAAAGTTGGCTTTATTTGCAGATGATATTATTTTGTACCTGGTAAATTCAGAAAAGTAGATCTCAGTCTTGTGGAACATTTTCAGTCAGTTTATACTTTTTGGCATATAAAATTAATTAAGATAAAACAAAGGCCTAAATCGTAAATTATGTACCCACACATGAATTGGTTCAACAATACCCATATTTACAGGGGACACAATAATCTGAAGCATTTAGGAGTACAGATTTAAAAGGCTTCTATTATGGCAGCTAAAGAGTAGGTGACAAGAGACCAAACAAAAGTTAATACAAAAGCTGAAAAACTGGAAGCTCTTGTTTATGGATATGGATAGTAAGATACAGCAGTGAAAATGTTTTTAGTCTCATTAATTTTATATACAGGTCATGCATATTTTTATCAACCAGAGAAGAAGTTGCGGACACTAATTAATAGAGTTAAAGAAATTTACCTGTAAGGGGAAAAAGGTAAGAGTTAAGTGGGATACATTGATCCTTACAACAGAAAAAGGTGGTTTAGGATTGGTCTATATTAGAATATCGAAAGATGTAAACACCGAATGTTTAAATGTCGAACTGTATTCAGCGAAAGCTGAAAATATCGAAGCAACAGAAAATCGAATTTTTTCCTAGGGAAAGAATTCGGTTGTCCATTTCTGTTGCTTTGGTATTTTCAGCACTGTGGTGGAAAGTTACGGGTTGGGTTCAGGTAAGTGTGCGATTGAGTGTGGATTAGGTTAGTTAGGGTTAGGGTGCGGGTTAGGTATGTGTGTGATTGTGTGGATGTGAGGGTTAGGGTGGGTTAGGTGAGTTAGGGTTAGGGCACAGGTCAGGTAAGTGTGCAATTGTGTGGACGTGAGGGTTAGGGCGGGGTAGGTGAGTTAGGGTTAGGGCGCAGGTGAGTGTGCGATAGTGACGGACCTTAGGGTTAGGGTTTGGGTTAAGGTAAGTGGATAGTTAGTGGTGTGTGTATAGTTTAGTGTAGGGTTAGATGTAAGATTTTAGGTGTATGTGTGTGGATTGCTGTTTGTTTGGTGTGCTTGTGTTGTGTGTATGTGTTTTGGAACAGCAAATTTTTTCCCTTGGAAAAAATTTGCTGTTCTGTATGTTCGTTGTTTTCAGCTTTCGCTGAATACAGTTCGACATTTAAACATTTGGTGTTTACATCTTTCGATATTCTAATATAGACCCGTTTAGGATTACCTGAGGTGAAAGGATATGTTAGAGCCACACAGTTATGGGTCATATACATAACACAAGCAGAAGATTTTAATTAAAAGTGAAAAAGCATTATGATGAAATGGGGAAATTCAAGAATAAGGAGAGATTGGGATTTTTGAAGCAGATTGTTAAGGAACACAACACCAGCCATACAGAATAAAAGTTGAAGTTATGGGATGCTTGTGAAGTGAAGGATTTGGTATAGAAGGTCTAACACAGGATACATAACAGCATGATGGAATGACTTCCCGAAGTAAGAAGAAACAGGAAGATCAGGAAACATCTGAAAAAGAAATATGGACATGGGAAAGAAAAAGAGAGTTAATACGGTGTAATATTTTTGCAAAACTAATCAATCCAAAAAGAGCAGCACCAGAGATATTTGAAGAGAAATACAAGCAAAGGAATTCAGGCATGGAAAACTTTACAGTACAAAAAATAAGAAGACAAAGAGGAAAATTAGAAAAGAAGATTAGTAATGGAGAAGTTAATTAAATAGAAACTGAGGTTACTGAGTACCTATGAAGTGAAGGATTCAGTGTAGAAAATCTAACTCAGAAAACACCACAGCAGGATAGAGCAATGGACATCCAAATTAAGGAGAAACCACTGGAACAGGAAGCAACTGGTCAGTTGCCATATGAGGATATTCTGGAGCCTTCCAAAGGAAACCAGTATAAACGTTCACTTGAAGCTGGACAGCAAAGGGAGGAACAAGAAACTGTAGCAACTCTGATGCAGTCAATGTTGAGGAGTGATAGGTCAGTGAGTTCCCATATGACAGAGCAATGGATGACGCAGGATGAAATTGAAGAGAATGTGCCACAGGAAGATGATATAGAACTTTCTATAGAACGCCAGCAGGAAATGGAAAACAAAAAATGTGCCCTCAGTTTAAAAGAAAATGAACTAGGAGAAGAGTCGCTTGATTTAATAGAGATAAATAGACATATTAAGATCAATGAAAGAAACAGACTGCAGAAGGTCAATAAAACCCAAAAATCAGAAGTGTGACAAAACAAATGAACACAGTAATTAGGACTGTCCATAGAGATCCATGAGATATAACAGAAGTAAACATGATATATTACTGTGCAGCTAAATTAATAACAGATAAAATTCTACCACAAGAACACAGGGCAGTAAGGGAAAGGAAGGGGAGAAATCGAATACCATCGTGGAAGTATCGAATAGAGAAAACTATAAAGCAATTAAGACAAGAAGTGTCACTGTTGGAAGAGTATAGAAGAGGGAACAGATCAACAAAGATACTCAGAAAGATAAATGTGATAAAAGCAATGCGCAGTATTATAATGAATCAAGATATATCTTGCACTATTGTAAATAGCACACTAAAAATCTCAGCACAGGCAGAAAAACGTAGAAGATACACAGATAAACATAAAGGAAATACAAAACAAGCAATTTATTGATGACCTCAAAAAGTTCTATAGAGAAATGGGAAACAAGGCAAAAGGAATTGAAAGACCATCCAAAAAAGAAGAAACAGATACATTTTGGAGAAAATCTATGAAAATCCTGTGGAAAATAACAAAGATGCTAAATGGATAGCAGAAGTAAAAGAAAGAATAAGAAGTTCATAGGTACAGGATATGAAATGGGATGAAGTAATGGCCAGAGAGATTGAAATAAAGTTAAGAAAAGCTTCCAATTGGAAAACCCCAGGCCCAGGTGCAGTACCTAACTTCTGGCTAAAAGTATTAACATCTTTACACAAAGATTTTGCCATGAGTAAAAACTATTTATATGCACACACTGAATAGACACCAACTTGGTTAACAACAGGAAAAACAATGCTCCTACAAGAGTGAACCCTTCTGATGACATATAAACTATACACTGGAATTGATGCTGACAGAGTTTATATTCATTTAGAAGAAAATTCAATCATGGCAATAGAACAAAAGGATAATAAAAGAAAGTGATATGGAACAAAGGATCATTTGTTGCTAAATAAAGTTATGATGGAGAACTGCAAAAAGGGAAGAACCTAAGTATGGCATGGACTAACTACAAAAAAGCATTTGACAGTATCCCACATTTATAGGTGAAAGAGTGCTTAAAAATGTATAAGATACACCCTACACTGATCGATTACATTACAGTGACCATGAAACAGTAGCAGACCACTATGCAATTAAGCCATGATAAAGGGCAAATTATTATTCCGGGCATAAAAATTCAATGGGGGGGGGGGGGGTATTCCAGAGTGACTCCCTGTCACAGCTGCTGTTCTGTCTTGCCCTTAACCCATTAAGCTGTCTACTTAACAAATTAGGCCATGGCTATAATTTGGCTCCTAGACAATACAAACTGTAAAGACTTCTTTTTCTCGATGATTTAAAACTGTATAGCTCATCAGATGAGGAAATGGAAGCACAACCCCAAGTAGTCAAAACTTTTTCAAATGATATAAGAATGTCATTTCATCTTGATAAATGTGCAAAAGCAACCTTTAAAGCAGGAAAACTACAGCACCAAGAAAACATCAGTTTGGGACAAGAATGTGATATAAAAGAACTTGAGCAAAACGGAGTGTATAAATATTTGGGAATTGATGAAGAATCAACAATAAAATATGAACAAATGTGAATAAAGCTTAGTAAGGAATATTTTAGAAGACTTTAACTCTGAAAACAGGGTTGACATCTAGGAACAAAATTCAAGCTATAAACCAATTTGCTCTTCCTGTCCTAATTTACAATTCTGGAGTGACTGACTGGCCCCAAAAGGTGTTGGATAGATTAGACAGGAAAACAAGAAGGATGCTTCATGCTCATCAAATGATTTATAAAAATCAGTGCATACCAAGATTATATATTCCTTGTTCCGAAGGAGGAATGGGCCTCCTTGAAACTGATTACAAGTACAGATCTGCAATTGTGGGACTGCAAACATATCTGCTGACCTCACAAGACCCAACATAGTGAAAGTTTTGAAACACGAGGAGAATAAAACTAAGACGACTTCCCTACTTAGTCTAGCAGAAGCATATCGGCTTCAAGCAGGAATGGAAATCAAACAAGAAGTAGACAAAAGTCAGGCAGCAACTGAATGTGCCAAAAAACAAAAGCAAGAATATAAGGTAAAGGATCAGATGAGAAGGCAAGAAATGTGGAAAATGCATAAATATAGTTGCAAGTATAGGAAACTTCTGGAAGAATCTCATGTCGATCAGGATCGAATGCAGGAATGATTAAGGAGAGGTGAATTCAAACCAAAACATGAAAGGTCAATATTGGCGGCCCAATATAGGGGGCTACGTACACGTTGGTTTACAAACTCCATTGAAGATGTGGGGGAAACAGAAAAATGTAGGTTTTGGAAACAGTTGCACAAATTGTTACTGGTTGTGACATACTAATGGCAGAAGGACTGTACACTGAAAGCATAATAATGTGGCAAGACTGTTGCACTGGGGCTTGTGCAAACATTATGGTACTGAAGTGGCTGGAAAAACACTGGAAACATGAAACACAATACATTATAGAAAATTATGAAGTCTACATCACAAGGGATTTCCTATTACCAACAGTTCAAAAGACAGATTCGAGAAAAACAGATATAGTGGTCCATGAAAAGAAAACAAAAGTAGCATTGATCATTGGAATCGCTACACCCAGTGACTACAGTGTCTTGCGTAGAGAGAGACACAAAGTTATAAAATATCAGGATTTGCAAGCAGAAATGAGAGCAATGTGGAAGAAAGATACGGGTCTTATAAAAAAGAATCTACAATCATATTAAGATATGTTACCAATACATGAAACTCTGTACAAACTGCAGAAGGAGTCATTACTGGGCACATCGCAGCTGCTGTGAAGAGGACTTCTGGCTGACATCAAAGAGTGAAGCAATACTACTTTCATGAAGTTTAACTGTACTTTGACTTAGGAATGAAGTCCATTCCCATCATGGTATTAGAAACCGAAAAGACATGGAGAAATTAAAAAAAGTGTATTCTTAAAGTAGCAGAAGGTTCTCTAAGGACCATGCCAACAAAAGAATGGAGAAAGGAGATTTGCCAGGATAGCTGACTGCAATTAGGGTACAAAGAATAGGCAAAAGGGGAACAGAATGTACTGGAGAAAACTGGCAAAGGTGGCAAGGTACTGGGAGCAAATAACTACAGAGGAAAGATAATAGAATTGATGAGCCCAAGAAGACATTTGGACTGCAGGCTAGAGATGGCCTTCCCTACCAGGGATTGATATCAGAGTATAGGCAAATAGAAAGGAATAGGGGAATCCAAAGTGAAAGGCCTGTGGTAGAGTTTTCAGTTGAATCTAAAATAAAAGCTGTGGTTGAAAAAGGATAATCAGTAGGGCATATAAGATATTGCATAAGAATCAATCAAAGAAGGTTTGAAAAGGCTGGGAAGAGAGATTGGATAAGCAATTTACAAGGGAACCATGAGAAGACATATGTATGGCTCCAAAATATGCAACAAAGTACAGAACAATTTGGATTTTTGCTTGGAAGTACATGCAGAGGTAATGTTTACACCCCAAGCAGACTTCAAAGAATTTTGGCTCATGTAGATGGCAAATGTTGGAGGTGTGATAAGGAAGAAAGAAGTAACCGGGAACATACATTTTAGGAGTTAATGAACTGGCAGATTTTAAAAATTCCTTACAGAGTACTCTGTCAGAAATACTGGGTAAACAAATTGGTGTAACGAAGAAAATGATTCTTTTGAGCTAGGACAAAAGATCTGAACTGCTTAGACATAGCAAGGCCTTGTTAAGTTTATTTCTGGTGGCTGCCAAAAAGTAATTACTAGCAAATGCAAATACTGTTAGTTTAGACTTTGATTTTAAGTACTGAATGTTGTAACAGAGATAAAAGAACTGGAAGTGGGATGTTTAGAAAGGGAGCAAATTACATAGAAATAAATGTAAATTGTAGGAGCAATACAAACAGAATAACATTCAGGACAAGGACAGAGATTAATGGAAGGCAAGAGATGAGCAATTTATGTAATATTAGAGCGATGATAGTTATACAAAAGAATATGTGTGATGTATCATGCTTGTAACTGGGAAGATGTTGATATGGTTTGTTTTCTTTTAGATAAATGCATGTTTGCCTTTGTCTTAAATGATAAATCAACAAAGGTGTAAAGAAAAGTTATTTGGCAGCATTGATCATGAGGAAATGTTAAACATTTAAGAGTATGAAGTAAGAGGGAAAATAAGGATAGTGATAACAGTTTAGGAAATAATTTTGTGTCTGTGATAGCAAATGGGTGGGTAGGAAAAAAGATAAAACAGAAGAAGGGTAAAGAAGGGTTGTCCACTGAGCAAGCGTTTGCTTGCGATAGTAATGAATGCAGTTATGCAGATTTGCAGATCTGAGTTAGACGATTGTAGATGGAAGATTAAGGAAAGAATGAAGGCACCATTAATTTTAACTCATGCAGATGATTTTGTTTTAGTAGCCAAGAATAAACATTTTATGAAAAAGATCATTTTCAGAACAGAACAAATTCTAGGTATACTAGGATTTGAGTTATGCAAGACAAAAAGTAACAAATAAGTGGTAAGAATGGCAGGGATTTAATTTATTAGAAGTTCATAGGTTCATAGGCTCATACTAGGCTATCTGCCCAAGGGCATTTATAAGCCTAGCCCATAGTTATGTGGCTTTCGCCACCCCTTTAGTTTGAAGAAAACTATGCCTATTATTTTGCTGTGCCTCTGTCAAGCAGTGACACTGAAGTAATCCCTGGGGTATATCTGCGATCTCCCATCCATTGGTCAAGATTCCTCTTGTACAAGGCCAGCGAGGTGCTCTGCCTCACATGTACCGGGATTTTGTTCCACAGCATAGGGAGTCTCTGGGTGATGAATCCGTCCCTCCAGCACGTTCTATTAATAACCATGTCAAGGTTTAAGTCTCCCGCCCTTGTGGTTCTGAGGGATCTAGATTTTTTGAGGTGAAGCATATTCATCAAATCTGGGTTTGACATGGCCTTATATGTCAGGCACAGGTCACCTCTGAGCAAGCGGTATGCGACTGAATAGAGCTGGAGTTCTTTCAGTCGGGCAGCATAAGACATATTTTTGAGACCCTTTATCCTTTTGGTGAGGAACTTTTGGGGCCTTTCCAGCTGCTGCAGGTGTCGGGTCAGATACATTCCGAATGGGGCATTGTACTCAATCATAGGTCTAATGAGTGATGAGTACAGGAGGACGATGACCTCCCTAGATCTAGATGTGAATCCCTTCATGATCAGGTGGGCAATGTAGAAAGTTTTCCTAACTACTTTGGCAACATGAGTGTCAAACGAAAGGTTACTGTCAACCTGGGTCCCCAGATCCCCGATGACTTCTTCTGTGCTCAGTGGATTGCCACCTATATGGTAGCTAGGGGTAACCTTGTTTTTCCCGAAGGGTATGACTATGCATTTCTTGGCGTTTAACTTTAGGCCATGGCTCTGGCACCAGTTATCCGTTTCTGTGAGGCCCTTCTGAAGGATATCTGTGTCAGATGTGTTTTTGACTATGGCGCCCATTTTGCAGTCGTCTGCAAACTATGTCAGCCATAACCCTCTTGTGTTTGCTTGTACTTCAGAAAAGTAGATGCCGAACAAGAGTGGTCTCAGGACTGAGCCCTGTGGGACACCACTTGTGACAGGCTTTGAGTCTGTCATGGCGCCAGCAACTCTGACCCTGTGGGTTCTGTCACTTAGCCAGTTTGCAACCCATCTTGTGATGTATGGGTTTACATTCAAGCTGATGAGTTTTTCGATGATACCTGAGTGGGGTATTGTGTCGAAAGCCTTTGCCAGGTCGAGGTAGGCTGTATGGACTGCCTTGCCCTCATCAATGGCCTTGGTGACTGTTTTGAAAAAGTCAACCAAGTTTAAAAGGCATGATCTGCCTTTGACAAAGCCAAACTGGGTTGGATCCAAAGTCTGCAAGT
The DNA here is from genome assembly GCF_019279795.1 of Protopterus annectens. NCBI lineage: Eukaryota > Metazoa > Chordata > Ceratodontiformes > Protopteridae > Protopterus > Protopterus annectens. The sequence goes on from NC_056725.1 coordinate 1,354,211,960, forward strand.
TCCCTATGTCTTTATTTATGAGTTCCATTATGATCCTCTCCATGGCTTTGCAGATAAGGCTTGTCAAGCTAATGGGACGGTAATTTCCAGGGTCGGTGGAGGCACTGCCCTTGTGAAGTGGGACCACAGTCGCCGTGCGCCACTCCTTGGGTACGTATCCTGAGGTGAGGCTAAGATTAAACAGCTGTCCTAACTGTGGGTTTAATTCCTCATTGAGTTCGTGGAGCACACAGCCGGGGACACCATCCGGTCCCATGGATGCTGTGTTTTTTGCCTTGGAGAGAGCAATTCTCACTTGGGCGTTGGAGATGTTTGGGGGGCTACAATCCTCTGGTATAGATATCTCTCCTTTTGGGGGGGAGGGGGGGAGAAGTTTGCACTGAACCTGTCAGCCAGTATGTTGGCAATGTGTGTAGGTTCAGTAATCTTCACATCATTTTGAACTAATTCTGAGCATATCTGGGAATTTCCTCCTAGGTTTCTAACATAGCTAAAGAAGGCCTTATGATTGTCTTTTGAGTCCTTGGCAATTTTTCTCTCAAAATTTGCCTTGGATGATTTTATGAGAGCTCTTAGTTTTTTACTTATAATGATCAAAGGCGTCTTACCTTTCAAGGATTTTGCTCTATCTTGTAGTAGCTTCCTCCTTTTGTTGTAGAGCTTGTTTATGGCTGGGGTCCACCAGACTGGACGCTTGCCTTTGGTACAAAGAGTCTTAGTTTTGTTTGGGATTGCCTGATCCATGCAGTCCTGTAGGTGCTGGTAGAAGGCATTTGTAAGTGATTCAGCGGTTTGAGAAATGTTTACCACTGGCTCAGGGGCCTTAAAGGAGACCGCACTAGTTTTTAGAAGTGTGAAGTCGGCTTTTGAGAAGTTTTTCACTGTGGTCTTTTTTATTTCAGGTGGGGGTGGGATGAGGACCTCCAGCGAGATTAGTTTATGATCTGATCTCACCAGTGAGGGGTATACTTCCGGTGTTGAACATTGTGATCCCATGTTCATGATGATGAGATCAAGTATGTTTTCTCCTCTTGTGGGGATGGTGACTAGTTGTTCCATGGCATTTGAGTTTATGAACTCCAGGAACCTTTGGGCTAGGGTGTTTGGGCTTGAGTAGTGTTCCCAGTCTATATTAGGGTAGTTGAAATCACCTAGTATGATGGTGTTTGGAGATACATTTATCCCCTCCAGTGTTTTCAGGAAGGCCATGTGAGGTTCCTGAGTTTGAGAGGGTGGCCTGTAACATGCTACAAATTGCAGAGCAGTCTTGCCTATGGTTAATTGCACCTGGATGGTCTCCGATGCATCGTGCGTTGCCACCAACCTTGAGGTGTGTGTGTCCTTTATGAATATGGACACCCCCCCTCCTTTCTTGGTGTTGTCCGGATTTTGGGGCCGGAACACATGATATGAGGTGAAACCTGATAGTGCTGGGGTGCTCTCAGGAGCCTTGAACCAGGTTTCTGTCACAGCACAGACATCGATGTTCTCCATACTGAGAAGGGCCTCGAGTGCGTGCATCTTGAGATCGAGACTTCTGGCATTGAGCAGCATTACCCTTAGTGAGACTGATGTTAAAGGAGCTAAGTTTGAGAAGGAACAAACAGTAATAGAACAATGGAGACAAGTTCTAAAAGAAATACAAAAGTTGATAAACTTGTAAAGGGTGTTTCGGTTGGTCTTAACAAAAAGGGTATATATGTTAATCATATATTTTAGGAAAATTAGCACATGCAGGTAATTTATGCATATGTTTCCACATTACATTGAAAGTGAATTGCTGGGTATTTTTTATTTATTTATTTTTTACAGGGAACTGGGCTGAATCCAGTCAAAAGAGAAAAGAGAAAAGAGAGGGCTTGAATGCAATAAATCTGGTTGTTTTCTTAGTGCCAGTGAATCTGCTTTGTGTGTTTCAAAAGTGTCTAAAAAACAATACTGAGAAATTTGCTACTTGAAGACAATAAAGAATAAAGATATGTGGATAGGTGGGAGTAAGAAAAGGAAATTAGAAAGTAAAAGTTTGGAAGAGAATGAATATATACAAAATAAAAACATGGACAAGTGGCATAAACAAAGAACGACGGAAATGAAAGAATGATATAAAATAAATTAAAGAGAACCATTATGTTGATCCTTGGGGAAAAAGAGGGCATGAACACAACATAGCAATAAGGAAAAGTCAAGAAAGATTTTGATCTTTATTGAAGTTACTGATGTTCTGTGGCATTTATTGTTGGATAAACTGTCAATGAAAAGTAACATGAAATGTAAAATGAGAGAAGAAAGAGTGTGCAATCTCTGTAATACTTTAGAAAAATCCCATCATTGCTTTTTCAAAATTATTCAAAGATATCTAGGACTGTAAAGTATCTAAAACATCAATATAGACATGGTGCTAAATGGGAAATATAAGGTTAGTAGCAAAAAAGAAATTGAATAATGTGTAAAAAATCGGTTCCACTTTATAATCTCTAAATACTGAAATCTCGAATTTCAGTATCCCAAGACCATTAAGTTGAACGTTCCAAATCCCAAAACCCCAAAACAGTGAAACACAAAATCACAAACATAACACATCATATACCACACAACACATACATCAACCAACCCATACTACAACAAACCAACAAATAAAACACACAAAAACACAGACCAACAAACTTATACTATATATAAGCAGGGGGAGTAAGCCTCCCTGCATCCCCCACCCCCTACTTATCTATACTAATTTCAAGATCGCACCAAACAGAAAAAGACAGCAAACTCACCACTACACACTCTATAGTACCCTCGTATATACACACACACACACACACACACACACACACACACACACACACACACACACACACACACACACACACACATCAGAAATATATGAACACCACCACTTTCAACACTTAAACACTCATACTTTTACCTGCCTACCCTAACCCACACATAAAACTTCCGAACACACTCACATACAATCAAACACATACCTAAAACCCAACAAAATACCCACTTAACTTACACACCAGCTAAATACACACACTACACGATACATCATGCACACACAATCGACATTTCCGGATTCGCACTTACAGAGTTTCGGGATATTAAAAATTCCACTTTATGGTCTCGAGATACTGAAATTTGAGATTTCAGTATTTCAAGATTATAAAGTGAAACTGATAAAACCTTAGGCATTGCTATTTGATGCTTATGGATAGAAGATTTGAAAAACTGCTGTATAAAGAATGATGAGCTTTCCTATGAGCTTTTACCAGAAAGGCTCATCCAGACTCTGCTACACTTTGCTGTGAAGGAAAGGTTAGTTTGCTGTTATTTTTTGTATTTCTGTATTGCCTTTCTATATTTTGAATACTGTAGTTTGTTTTCTTTACCTTGTATTTTGCTTGCATTCTGTTTTAACAATATATTAAAACTTCAAAAGAGACCACAGCTCTCTCTGTTCTGAGTCAGGCAGAATTTTTTCCCTCCCACCCATTTAAGTTGTCTTGTTAAATACCACTGTCTTTCTAGTTGCCCGCCTCTTATGTTAATCTGACCATATATCTCATTTCTCTCTACTTTCACTGGCTTATGTGAGTAATCACAAAACCATCACTTTTGAAATCCCACCCCTTCAATTATTTAAATTTATTGGCCATCCTACAGTATTTCATAGTACCAAAATACAAAAGTAACCACCCCTTTCAGTCCATCTTGCTGTTTTAAAAATAGTAACTCTCCACTAAACCTTAACTTTTTAAACAGGTAAAACTCAAGTTACCTACTTTCATATCTAACTTCTCTAGTGCACACTGCAGAGTGCATTCTTTTCAATCTTACCTTTAAGCATCCCTGTTACTAGCACTTTCTCTAATACCTAAAAGATCATCTCTACTTGACTCCAAGTAGACTTTTCTCTATCTGTTAAACCTAGCACTTGCTCCTACAGTACTTATTACCTTGATACGGCACTCTTATAGATAGCACCCCAAAAGGCAAACCCCATTTCTCGGTCACCACGTCCCCGGAATCTCTTCTAAAGTTTTTTGTCTAGTCCTTCTAGCATGTCGAGGGATCAGTTGCTAGTGTCCTCTCCTGCTCAGCTGGTGAACCTGGGAATATTGAGGCAATGTTACAATTGCCTCATGTACACAGACAACCCTCTCCTCCTCCCACAAAACACAAATACATGCGAGAGATGCAACTATACGGCCAAACTGGAGGCTGAGCTCTCTCAACATAGGACTGGCAAGACCAGTCAGGAGGAGAAGGTTACCACACACACTATAGACCCAGTCTCACATAGTACCATCACAACCTCAAATCATACACATAAACACACAAAGACATACTCGTGGCTCTGATCAAAAATCTACCAAAACAGCAGAGGCCACCAAAGCAGACACCCAAACAACCACCACCTCAGAACACAACACCTGCAACACATAGACCTCACAGTCAGAGTGTCAAACAGTCACAGCCCTTAAGGCCAAACACAATGCCAGACACACTAGTCATTGGTGACTCCATAGTCAGACACACTGGCGTCCCGCTCACCAGACTGAGTAAGGAGAAGGTCACAGTAAGCTGCCTGTCGGGCGCTAGAATCCGCCACATAACGCAAGCACTCAGGTCTCTCAACAGCAGGTACAAATATGACTCAGTCATTGTCCACGCTGGTGTAAACGACCTGAGGCGTACCTCCTTGGACTACATGAAAAGAGACATTGAGGAGCTCTCTGATTATGTAGCCCAGGCAGGTATGACCCTGACCTTGAGCAGTATCCTACCTTCACCAAGAATGATGCCACAATACAGAGATAAGATGATCAGCTTTAACAACTGGCTTAAACTCTGGTGTCATTCAAAGGGGATCCAATGTCTGTCTGCCTGGGATGACATGCTGGACAAGCCACGCTGCTTCGCAAGGGACGGCTTGCACCTGTCACCCTTGGGATTCCGGATATTGGCAAAGGCTCTTGCCACCCCCATAGTGCCTTTTTTAGGCAAGGCTCAAATTCTAAACCTACCACCCTAGAACACAAAAAGGAAAAAACTAAGGGTAATGCTGCTCAATGCCAGAAGTCTAAATCTCAAAATGCACGCACTCGAGGCCCTTCTCAGTATGGAGAACATCGATGTCTGTGCAGTGACAGAAACCTGGTTCAAGGCTCCTGAGAGCACCCCAGCACTATCAGGTTTTACCTCTTATCATGCGTTCCGCCCCAAAATCCGGACAATACCAAGAAAGGAGGGGTATCCATATTCATCAAAGACACCCACACCTCAAGACTGGTGGCAACGCACGATGCATCGGAGACCATCCAGGTGCAATTAACCATAGGCAAGACTGCTCTGCAAATTGTAGCATGTTACAGGCCACCCTCACAAACTCAGGAACCTCACATGGCCTTCCTGAAAACACTAGAGGGGATAAATGTATCACCAAACACCATCATACTAGGTGACTTCAATTACCCTAATATAGACTGGGAACACTACTCAAGCCCAAACACCCTAGCCCAAAAGTTCCTGGAATTCATAAACTCAAATGCCATGGAACAACTAGTCACCATCCCCACAAGAGGAGAAAACATACTTGATCTCATCATCACGAACATGGGAGCACAATGTTCAACACCGGAAGTATACCCCTCACTGGTGAGATCAGATCACAAACTAATCTCGCTGGAGGTCCTCATCCCACCCCACCTGAAATAAAAAGACCACAGTAAAGAACTTCTCGAAAGCCGACTTCACACTTCTAAAGACTAGTGTGGTCTCCTTTAAGGCCCCCGAGCCGACGGAAAACAGTACTCAAGCCGCTGAATCACTTACAAATGCCTTCTACCAGCACCTGCAGGACTGCATGGATAAGGCAATCCCAAGCAAAACAAAGACTCTTTGTACCAAAGGCAAGCGTCCACTCTGGTGGACCCCAGCCATAAACAAACTCTACAACAAAAGGAGGAAGCTACTACAAGATAGAGCAAAATCCTTAAAAGGTAAGACACCCTTGATCACTATAAGTATAAAACTAAGAGCTCTCATAAAATCATCCAAAGCAAATTTTGAGAGAAAAATAGCTAAAGACTCAAAAGACAATCATAAGGCCTTCTTTAGCTATGTTAGAAACCTGGGAGGAAACTCCCAGATATGCTCAGAACTAGTTCAAAATGATGTGAAGATTACTGATCCTACAGACATTGCCAACATACTGGCTGACAGGTTCAGTGCAAACTTCTCCCCTCCCCAAAAGGAGAGATATCTATACCAAGCGATTGCAGCCCCCAAACATCTCCAACGCCCAAGTGAGAACTGCTCTCTCCAAAGCAAAAACACAGCATCCATGGGACCTGATGGTGTCCCCGGCTGTGTGCTCCACGAACTCAACGAGGAATTAAACCCACAGCTAGGACAGCTGTTTAATCATAGTCTTACCTCTGGATACGCACCCAGGAGTGGCGCACTGCAACTGTGGTCCCACTTCACAAAGGCGGTGCCTCCACCGACCCTGGAAATTACCGCCCATTAGCTTGACAAGCCTTATCTGCAAAGCCATGGAGAGGATCATAATGGACCTCATAAATAAAGACATAGGGAATTTGCAGACTTTGGATCCATCCCAGTTTGGCTTTGTCAAAGGCAGATCATGCCTTCTAAACTTGGTTGACTTTTGAAACAGTCACCAAAGCCATTGATGAGGGAAAGGCAGTCCATACAGCCTACCTCGATCTGGCGAAGGCCTTTGATACAATACCCCACTCGGGTATCATTGAAAAACTCATCAGCTTAAATGTTAACCCATACATCACAAGATGGGTTGCAAACTGGCTGAGTGACAGAACCCACAGGGTCAGAGTTGCTGGCGCCATGTCAGACTCAAAGCCTGTCACAAGTGGTGTACCACAGGGCTCAGTCCTGGGCCCACTCTTGTTTGGCATCTACTTTTCCAAGTACAAGCAAACACAGGAGGGTTATGGCTGACAAAGTTTGCAGATGACTGCAAACTGGGCCATAGTAGAAAACACATCTGACACAGATATCCTTCAGAAGGGTCTCACAGAAGCGGATAACTGGTGCCAGAGCCATGGCCTAAAGTTAAATGCCAAAAATGCATAGTCATACCCTTCGGGAAAAACAAGGTTACCCCTAGCTACCAAATAGGTGGCAATCCACTGAGTACAGAAGAAGTTATCAGGGACCTGGGGACCCAGGTTGATAGTAGTCTGTCATTCGACACCCATGTAGCTAAAGTAGTTAGGAAGACCTTCTACATTGCCCACCTTATCATGAAGGGATTCTCATCTAGATCAAGGGAGGTCATAGTCTCCCTATACTCATCACTCATCAGACCAATGATTGAGTACAATGCCCCATTCGGAATGTATCTGACCCGACACTTGCAGCAGCTGGAGAGGCCACAAGCGTTCCCCGCCAAAAGGCCAAAGCGTCTCACACCTCTGTCCTATGCCGCCCGCCTGAAAGAACTCCAGCTCTCTGCAGTCGCCACCGCTTGCTCAGAGGTGACCTTTGCCTAACATACAAGGCCATGTCAAACCCAGATTTGATGAATATGCTTCACCTCAAAAATCTAGATCCGTCAGAGCCACAAGGGCGGAGACTTAAACCTCGACACGGCTATTAATAGGACGTGCTGGAGGGATAGATTCATCACCCAAAGACTCCCTATGCTGTGGAATAAAATCCCGGTATATGTGAGGCAGAGCACCTCGCTGGCCTTGTTCAAGAGAAATCTTGACCAATGGATGGGAGATCGCAGATATACCCCAGGGATTACCTCAGTGTCACTGCTCAACAGAGGCACAGCAAAATAATGGGTATAGTTCCCCATACTAAAGGGGTGGCGTAAGCCACAAAACTATGGGCTAGGCTTGTAAATGCCCTCGGGCAGATAGCCTAGTATGAACCTATGAACCTATGAGGAAGTAATAAGTGATATAAAAATTGATCATAGTGGAAGGGGTGGGGGCTGAAAAGGTTGTGGAATATATTTAGGAACTGCTACAATAAAAGCTGTAGTAGATCCACACAAAGAACAGCAGTAATTTTAGCACTTGTGTTCATCTTTAGCAATGCAAACTTCATCAGAAAGACTCAATAACCTAAGAAAAAAGCAGTACATTTTTTTCTATAGAGTTTGCTTTAAGTTACCATAAGAAGGTTCTATTGCATGAAGCTTTGTTACATAATCAATATTACAAGGATATACTGATGGCCCTTAGTAGATCCACACAAAGAACAGCAGTAATTTTGGCACTTGGGTTCATCTTTAGCAATGCAAACCATCAGAAAGACTCAATAACCTAAGAAAAAAACAGTACATTTTTTTCTATAGAGTTTGCTTTAAGTTATCATAAGAGGGTTCTATTGCATGAAGCTTTGTTACATAATCAATATTACAAGGATATACTGATGGCCCTTACGGGATTTTACTAGTGTACCTACAATGCCCATTGCTATTCTCTCAAATGGGATATTTAGAATATATAAGGGTATTAAAGGGCTCTTATTTCTCTCTCTCTCTGGATGCTGATCTTTCACAATCTGGGCAAGCAGCACAAAATTTTCTATGCCGTCATAAGCATCAGGCTAATAAAATCTAGCTAAAATTCTAGCTTGTGCCTTATTCATTACTGAATGATGAATCAAATTATGTCTTTGTACTAACTCATTCATAAGCATTCTAAGAAGTTTTGGAACTAAAAACTAGCTCAGAATGCTTTCTTTGTCTTTGGCTATCCAGTAAAACAGGTCATTTTTTAGTTCACAGTATGGATATGAAGTGGAGTTCTATTTCTTTGGCTCCTCATCTACCCTTGCTATATAATCTATAGCTTTAGTGTATTATCTTCCCACCGAGCCTTCTTAAAGTTATATTGCTAATCTCAGCATCAGACAAGTTAAAATTAAAAGCATTTAGAACCCAATCTAGCTGTAACATTGACAAGCTCAAAGATGTTCTCACATCCCAGAGCTGGAACCACATACTCTCCTTAGGCGACCTCAATACAGCAACCATAAGCCTAACCAACTTTCTTTTCAAACTGCAAGACAAATTCTTTCTACTTACCTACAGGCTTTGTAAGCCCACCAAAACTGAATGGCTATCCAACTAAACTGAAACATCTTCTCACTCTAGGAGATGAAGCAAGACAAAAATAGAAACAAATATCCACAACTAACAGCCAAGCCTCCTTTACAGACTTACGTAACCATACAACCTAAACAAGCAGCCCATATGAAAGCACAAAACCAATCTGCAACTAATAAACAAATCACTCTCCTACATTCCCTGGAACACTTTGGGAAAGAAATTAACTTTCTTACATAGTTTTATAGGAGATTACTAGGCTGTTGATTCATGAAAATCTTTTAAAGCCTAGCCATAAATTCTCAAGAAGTTTACAGACCTTGTATTATAACTGTGAATAACCTAGAGTCCTTGAATTTTAAGTACAAACAGCCCATAGCCCAGACATTGACATGCTACCCCTTTCCATAAGGGGCAAAGGTGCTAACCATGAGTGAATGTCTAGATTCCAATCCATTTGTCCAGATCATGCTTGAATAGTGTAAGAGCTGTACTATGCTTTATGTGAAATGGAAGATAATCCCAGAGAAGTAAATCCAAATATCGAACCACAACCACAAGTCAAACAAAAAGGCTAGGAAGGAAAGTGTTGAATAAACGCAGCTCGCACGGGCAAAATCCAAAGAATCAGCCTGATCCGGTAGCTTCTCTTAGAAACACCAACAGTTTATTAAAACATATTCCAACAGGACAACATGTAGGTTAAGCGCTTTCAACTGGAACACATGCCAGTCTTCATCAGAACCAATAAACAGTATTTGCTGTTGAACATAAATAACTGCTAAACCTGCGGTTTTTGAAAACCGCGCCAAATTCTCTTAAGATGTTTTAAAGTGACAGCACCATATCTACATAATATATGTCACAGCTTTAGCGTCTAACTACAACAATCACATTTAACACATAAAAAGAACATACTAAAAAGTATTGCTAATAAATTCTTCATAAATAATGCAAATATTGGCTTAAGTGATGCTCCAAACAATATTACATAAATTCATAATCATGAGCTCGATTCTCTCATTAAGCTAGAAACTATCAATGTGATGATACTCTATATATACAAGATCAAAAACAGTAAAAATCACAAAAATAATATGTCCCCAAAACTATATACTAATTTTATAAGAAGACTAAATATTGCATGAATGTGTAAATATTACTAAGCCAACTCATAAAATACAGTTGTAACTAAATAAAATATTATACATACTCCATACACTACATATATATTAATGGTTACACTTGATTAAATATTTAATTAAATATTAAATCACAAAAAATAATATCATAATAAAAATATATGTCATAATAAATATGTACATGTACTGTGGGACATAAAATGTATGTTATAGTGACTTGTATAAATTTAAAAAATTAAAAAAATATAATGTTATAATAATTAACCTTTAAATACGTAATGAAAATGAATATGAATATAAATATAAATATAAAATAATATATATATAATGAATATATATATTATTAGTATATAGTTTTGGGGACATATTATTTTTGTGATTTTTACTGTTTTTGATCTTGTATATATAGAGTATCATCACATTAGATAGCTTCTAGCTTAATGAGAAAATCGAGCTCATGATTATGAATTTATGTAATATTGTTTGGAGCATCACTTAAGCCAATATTTGCATTATTTATGAAGAATTTATTAGCAATACTTTTTAGTATGTTTTTTTTTATGTGTTAAATGTGATTGTTGTAGTTAGACGCTAAAGCTGCGACATATATTATGTAGATATGGTGCTGTCACTTTAAAACATCTTAAGAGAATTTGGCGCGGTTTTCAAAAACCGCAGGTTTAGCAGTTATTTATGTTCAACAGCAAATACTGTTTATTGGTTCTGATGAAGACTGGCATGTGTTCCAGTTGAAAGCGCTTAACCTACATGTTGTCCTGTTGGAATATGTTTTAATAAACTGTTGGTGTTTCTAAGAGAAGCTACCAGATCAGGCTGATTCTTTGAATCCCAGAGAAGTGGTATTCTCTGTGATATGTATCTGTCCCTCCAATATGTTTTATATATGCTATAGCAGAGATTAAGATATCTTGAGCAAATTCATGCCACAATTGGAATTCTGCATGTATAAGTCTGAAAGGAAGGGGTCAGATGAGGCTCTGTAAGCGAGTAAGAGATTGCCCCTCAGTAGTTTCTAAGAGCTGCAAGGATGGTCTCTAATTCTGATTCCTTTCTTGGGGAATGTAAACTTTTGGAAGATGTTCATAAAGAGGGATTACCCTACAGCCTTTGTACAGGAAATTAAAATAGTAGTGGTTAAGAGACAACTGGGTATTTATTTACTCATATTGGTTGGAAATTTGATAAACCCTCAAAACTGTTCTATTACTAGTAACTCTACATTCAACAGGGAAGGAAATGGGACGGAAGTAACTAACAATGTTAGTTTTAGACTGTCCTTTATTACTAGATATTCGGTTGACCACCAGCAAATTCAAGAAATCTTACAAAATAAATGGGGTATTCTAACTGGGAATGGTGAGGTTAGAGGTAAAGTTAGCACAAAACCTTCTATTGTGTGGAGAAGGGGACTTAACATTAAAAATTTGGTGGAAAGGCCTATAATCGAAGTTGACAATGCCCAAGTTGGTGTATGTACCAATGTGGCATGTGCCATTTTTGTAAATTCATTTATGTGGGGGAACTGTTTGAAATTAATGGTTTCAGCTTTAGGATAAAAAGACATTACAACTGTAACAGTACCGGGGTAGTTTATGTGGCATTGTGTCAGTCATGTCCTGCCTTTTACATCGGCAAGACGGAGCAGATTCTTAAACAACACATCTATGAGCATAATTATGACATACGGTTAAAACAAAAATACAAATGCACTTTATAGGCACAACCTGGAATTTCCTGAACATTATTTTAAATTCATTGTGATTGAGCAGATCAAACGGAATAAAAGGGATGGACCTTGGCAATTGTTTCTGGAAAACTGAGAACTTTACTGGATATTAAGTTTAAATGTTGTGCGTTTTCCTGGTTTAAATGAACTAGCATCTATTGGTTGTGTATTAAAAATGAAGCCACAACTTAATAGAGTTGGTTATTATGGTTCTTGACATAATTATATATATACATATTCATGGTTTTAAAGTTTTAAATTTATGTTTTTAAGATGTTGTATAATGTAATTTCTTTTTCTTTTTTTTTCTTTTGCACATTCACTGTTGATTTTAATCAGTTAATTAGTTAATCAACTTGGGGGTGGATCATGTGATATGGGAAGGACTTTAAACTTGGCTTTTCAGTAAATTTTTTATCTGATGAAGTTTTGTAATGAACTTGATGAAAGCGCCTTTGGTTATTTGATTCAATAAAACAGTGGTGGACCTACTCCTGACTTCCTGCTTTCCTTCGTATTTTTTACCTTGCTTGTGGAATTGTGCTAACTTCAACATTATCTAAGGATGACAATTTCAACCAAGCTGGCTAGAGAAGCAGTTGGACAGTGCAAATCTATGGTTCTAGAAGTTTACTAATGTGAGCTGCAGAGGGAGTGGCACCAGTGGGGTTGGAGATGATTTACTGGACTGCTATCTGTCTAAAAGTAACAATATAACTCAGCACATGGAGAGCCCTTGGGATTTATGTGGAAGGTTATATATATGGACGTTAAAGTTCTAGGTGCCTACATCCATACAGTGCACAGTTAAATGCTGCTGCGATATGAATAGTGGTATGGAAATGTAAGCAACTTATAATGGCACAGAAATATAGACAAACTTCAAAGGAACCCACTGGCCAATAGCAAAACAGGATAACTTAAGGCTCCACAAGCAGTCAGAGGCCAAGAAATGTCTTAGTTATCCCTCTACTCTCACTACAATTTAAACAAAGCAAGTTTGTCTCAGATCACAAATAAATACAAAAAACAGGTTCAGAGCTATTTCAGTAACTTAGTAAGAAATGCAACAGAACTTATCCTAGGTGTTTCTAGGCTAGGAGAAAGTCAACTCTGGTACAGAGATGTCAAACAATAGCATGGCTGCTTAGCATTGCCAACAGGCATCCTGTTATGTTATATGGCCGCACAGAAACAGTGTTCTTGCCCTTGGACAGTGCTTTAAGGACTTGCTCTTGGGATATTTGGTGGTAGTAGGGGAGCTCTGAGTGCATGAACAAAAGGCCAAGCAAACACGAGCAACTTATAATGGCAGAGAAATATAAAAAGAAAAAATTAAATTTCCTCATGACACCCTCTCTACAAACATTCAATGTGGCACGGCAAAACATTCCCCAGAGGCTTCCTCAAAGAATTTAGCAATCTTCCACTAACAAACTTCACACCCATCACAGATCATAAATTACCCACCCAGTACCATTAATCCCACTGTTCCAATTCAAATGCACACATCTCAAACATGTCTCTGTTGTACTTAAAAATATTCTCACCAGCATTCCTCCTAGATTTGACAAAATAAGCTCTTGGTTCATGTATCACTGCAGAGATCACCTATGTCTTCGGCTCACCCATATATATATATATATATATATATATATATATATATATATATATATATATATATATATATATATATATATATATAATCTGTCTCATACAAAACATCATGCCACAAATTTGGAAATGTGCTCTAAATTAATTCCTCCCAAAGCAAAACAACCCAAAATATACAGGTTCATAGATGTGTATTAGGATAACGACCACTAGGATCTTTCTATGCCTAGTCATGCATCCCAGATATCTGACAAGTTCTGGTACCCTTGATAAGAGTAAGCAGGGACTTGGGAGATGAAACATTTAAAAGCAGGGGTGTGGAAGATGAACCAATTACAGGTAGCCTGTGTCCATTAGAGACACAGATGCCAAATCAGGGATGAATTTCCTGTTCCCCATCCACTTGAGTATCTCTCTCTCTTCTGTCCAATATCCATCATCTCAACTCTGTGCAAATGTCTAGAAAAAAACCTTGACGATTGGATGGGAGAAAGGAAATTCACCCCGGGGATCATGTCAGTCACCCTGCTAGACAGGGGTCAAGGGAAGTAAATAGTGTGGGAAGAAATAGCCAGGGAATTGTTATGGCTAGGCTTGTATAGGCCCTAGGGCTGATAGCCTAGTACCAACCTATGAACCTATGAAAACAGTCTGCAGCCAAATCTCTTACTATATCCAACAGCATCACAAGCTTTCCTCCAAACAGCACGGATCCTGGCCCGGACAAAGTACTATGAAAAAAACTTAGTTCCTAACCAAAGACATCCTGCAAAATACTGATAAATGCCTCCTTACATGTGCCCTTTTTACAGACATGACAAAGGCATTTGATCTCACTGACCACTTTCTTCGCCCAAACAAATGAATTAAAACTGGTTGCAGCCCAGACATCACTGCCTGGTTTACAAACTTTCACAATGACAGACATTTCAGAGTTAAAAATGAGATCCTCCCAATCTGAATCTGTATATATTATTAAGTGTAACCACAAGAATTCATTTTTGTCCCCTCCTCTTCTCCATTTTCATTAACAAACTTCTGTATGGCACCTCCTTTCATCTCCCACTCATACTCTATTGAGATGACATAGTTATTTACTGATCAAGTCATTCTCACACCAAAATTCCGTCAAAGCTCCAGTCACACTTATATGAGGTCCACCAATAGTTAATAAACCATAAAGTAATTCTCTACCCCTACAAGATCAAAACTATGCTTTTTGGAACTACACTGAAAATTCACCAAGTGCCTGACTCTTTGACTGTCTTTGACTTACACAACCATACAGGAGAAACAATCTTTCCACTTCGCTTTTCCTGTCACAGAATTACAGCAGGTTGGCCCACTTTAGAAACGAATGTAAATGTTGTACATTATACTTTGTTTATTTACTATAATGTACATATATTTTCTATGTATCTAATATTAGCTACTTTGCTGTTGCTTACATTTTTGCCATTTTTGTGATTTTTTTGCATTTCACCCAGGCCGAGCCTGAAACTAGTCCGTAGTGATCAGTGCACTACCTCTGTTAAAATATAAATAAATAATTAGCATTCTGATGTGAAGTAGAAACTCTTTTTGTTTACAGACACAGGTTCACATTTTTCTCCTTCATCTAGTTCATCCTCTATAAAAAGAAACTCACAAAAAATATTTTTTTTCCTTCCTGAGTGCTGGTAGTTTCTCCTTCTCTTTTATAGAAATCATCTTACTTTCATTATTCTCAAAGTACTGATTGTGTTTCTGACTGGCCTGTACTTTGATGTAGCAAGATGAAGCCCGAACCTCTTTTCAATTTCCCCTTTCATTTTAGTTTCTTTTTAAAAATTCAGGTTTAGTCAAACAATCATTGCACTTTAACATAATGTCAACACTCCACATACTTCACACATATTTGTTTCTCTCCTGGCAATTGTCTGATTTCTATGAATAATACTAGTACCATGTTACTCCTCTTTATACAGCTGGTCACAGTCTAAGTCCAGAAGTTATTAATCCTTTTAACATTTTTCTTCTTATTGCCTCTTGTGTTATTTGTATGAAATGACTATGTAACCTAATTATGATAACTGCAATGCAAAATGATACTGCAGTGTTACACTCCTGTTAGTTGCCAGGGCACCCTATCCTCAGTATGTCCATGATTATACCCTATTTCTAACCAATGACACATTTTCTTTTTTAACACCTTTATAGAGAGCACATAGGGAAAACCAGAGATTTTCAGCTATACCAAAGAAGCTGGAAGGAACAGACTGCATTAGTTTTATGAAAACGTGGATAAGCAACTGGACTGGACTGGTATTCCACAACAGGAGTTGTTAGTTGAAAGGGCATATTGTGTGTATGCTCCAAACCTGGCTATGAGAAAGCAACTTAGACCTTTAATAGTAAAGATGCAACCAGTGACATCTTAATACCGGGGGGACTGCCTTACAATCACTGCAGTTGTTTCTCATCTTTCTTCTTGTGGCAACTACATATAAATTAGCAAACACTCTCCTCCTGCCTGTACTGGGAAGCCATCACATCCTGGGGATTTCCCCTTTCATCATCCTGTCCCAAGACTTTCTTCTCTTCCTACTGAGTAGGTCATGTTTAATTTACCTCACTCCTCCAATTCCTTAAAATGAATATTTCCCCACTATTCTCCTTGTTCAACACTCTGACTGATCCACCTCTCCTCTCTTGCATGTATCTTCTTATAATACTCACAGAATCTTATTATATTTCATAAAATGTATTGCCTGTTTCATTACCATCCTTTGTATAAATTCTATATAGCCCTCTTGCTCTTTTTTGTCTCAGATGAAGTACAAGCACTTTAGTGGCCATTGCATTATTGCTGAAGTACAGCCTCAATATTGCCACTCTCTTGTCCTATATTTTTCTATACTCCCATCCTTGCAATATCCACTTTTTTCCCTTCCTCTGTCCCTCTCTCTTTCTCCCAAATACTTTTCTCTTTTTGTCTTATGTATCTCCTGCATTTCTTCCACTACCATCTTCTTACTGTACTTATTTAATTGTTGCCTTTTAACTGTGCCTGTACCATCTCCCTGATTTCTTTCTTTTTCGTCTCCCAACTTTGCCCTCTCTCCACATCTCCTTCTCCTAACACTCTCCTTAGCACTTGACCCGACCATTTTGTCTCCTCTTTTTACTCAAAGGTAAGTCAGTATTCTCCGATGTCAATTTAAATCCTTATTTGCCCCTAATGTTACCCTTACTTCTAACGTTGCATGCTCTGACATTACTATTGCAGCCTTCCCTACTGACTGTGTTCTATTCCCATGCACTTGCATTGTCTCTCCTCCATCTATTCTAGACCATGCTTTGTATCTGTGAAAACAATGTGTGTACCCTTTGTCTCTAACATCTTATCTCATCTCCTTCCAAATATCAATCCATCCTGCTCAATTTAGATAATCTCTCAAAAATTTGCCATCTTTCAGTCAGTTTTGACAATAGATCTGGTTGAACTTTTTTCTCCAATATCTTCCATAGCATAGCTCTTTGAGGTGAGGAAAAGCTTGACCAATTACTGCATCATAGGTTTGGTGCCCCAGCCTGCTGTGGATGTAACACTTTGCCTACAAACGTTTGTGCTTCAATCTGTATTAAAGGGTACTGACTACTGACTCTTTGTACACATATCACTTCAATTTTCTGTCTACTACTTGATTTATGCTTATTAACATATTATGATGTAACTAATGCAATCATGCTCCCTAAGCATGGCTACCCTTGCAACTTTTTCCCTTCTATAGCAATAGTGCATTTAACAAGTTTGGTAACAGCACACTGTCAAAAAATCAGGCTTTGCACTTCTGGTAGTTAAAAGTTCAACATTATCAAATGTCATAAGCAAGCTTTTAGGTACACATTGGCCAGCATCAACGGGTCATACAAGGAATGTAATAATGTAAGCAACTGTGCATTTGTTTTGCTATGTTCTCTATTCTAGAACACTGAAAAAAAAAAAAAACAGTTCAGATGGCAACATTTTTTTGTTAGTTGCAGGCAGAAAAACATACTTAGGTGAATGCTTATCATTATTCCCTAATACATGCAATTTCAGTTAAAACATATGCTCTACTGAAGCAATTAGGGGTCTATATCACGTTATCAAACATTTAAAGGTTCGAACACCATATGATCGACACCATATGTTCGAACTTTAAAAGTTCAAAAACTTAATAAAAAAAACACAAAAAACTTATCTGAAGGTTGTAAGCAGAGAGGCACAAGCCCCCCCGGACCCCCCCTGCTACTTAAATATACCAAGATTGCATTACATTGCAGGAAAGGGAAAGCTTCCCTTATGGAGATCTCAGTTGCAACGTTCGAAGTTTTACAAGTTCGAACATATGGTTTCGACCATATGACATTCGAACTTGTAATGGGTCCCAAGCAATTATCTTATGTTCACTCTGGAATACCTATTTTTCTACATAGCTAGAAAGATCCCATTTAAATTTGCCTACAGCTAAAAGATAACATCTGTAGAATTTTACTTCGCATTATTAACATGAGAATCTAGCCGTAGCTTCAAAATGTGCAGTAATCAGCCATTCGTGACCTCACAGGTCTGTTCCTACTGACGGTTCAGTTATGAAATTTAAGTGACTGGGCTTCAAATGCCTTGTTTTGGTTTCTGATGGTTGTGTACATCAGCATCCTCAAGGTTAATACATGCCTTTAGTGCATCCCAGTAAAATGTGATGACAGGATCCTGACTTAATCAGCTTGGCACCAATTTTATCTAACTGCATCTCTTTCAAATACTAGTAAGTAAACCTTCACATCCTCTTAATTTCTGATTTTTTCAGGGGTAAGTATTCAAATTTGAAATTTCCAGTCAAGCAGATGGTTGTTTCACTAAAGTGGATATCTGCTGTTGCAGGCTCACTAGGCAGCAGTCACTGGATATCTCATTACAACCGAGTAGGCCTCCAGGCGTTTCTGTAGTTAACTTCTACTGCATCTCTAGGCATCAAATATTGCTTGCTCATATTTGCATTAACAATTCCAAAACCATACTACATACAAGGTATCAGAATATTTTATTTTGAAGCATACATGATGGCAAATACAACTGTATTGATATCGGACCTCCGTCAATGAATTTTTGTTAGAACTGTATGGCAATAACTTCATTTTTTTTAAAGGCTCAAGCCACACCCACTGGGAGTTAAAGGTACACACTCAAAAGAGCTGTACTGGACAGAATGAGTTAAGAGCTGTAGTAGATTTTACCAAAGCCTCAATTAATTTCACTATTTCAAAGAGAATACAGCAGCTACAATTTCAGGACACAAACTTTTTTAGGTCCACCAAAAGAAAGATTTCTTGTGAAAGAAACCCTTCTCACTACCCCATGGATCACCTTTGCCACGGGAAATCACTGTACCGGCAATAAGGGTTTTATGTTTTTCATAGTTTATCGAGAGCCAATATTCCTGGTCAGTTTATTAGTTAGCCAATAACTACTGCAGCAAATTTACTTGTAGGGTGGGGAAGCAAAACTCAGGCAGAACATAATAAGATAGCTTGGAAGTCACAATATATAACAATAAAAAAAAAGTTTTTCTCTGTCCACTGCAGCCTCCACTAGTATCTAGTAGTGTTTACAAAAATAATAGCAGCCCTTGAAACCAGCTTTTCAGTGTTTGTATGCAGATTTATTTACAAAGTAAAATGCAAAATGGGGGATAACATAATACAAAGTAGTTCAAGCACTGCTTATTCTTTTTTTTTTCATGGTTTAGCAAAGAGCTCAGTTTAATGATTCAGCAATCCCATTTTTCTAAAAGCTGGCCAGTAAACAGAACAATACTTACACAACAAAGTTTTTTTGTTTTCTTTTCTTTTCAACACACTCTTTACCATCGTACACAGACAGGGATAATTTTTCCAAGTTCTCTTTACAGAACAAAAGCTCCTGTTCACTTTCCAGTTTGCAGAGAAAGCTTCCACAATGCCTTTGCCCTCATAGCCAGCCTTAGGCATAGGCTAACTAGGTGGCCACCTAGGGCGCTGCTCCAGCAGGGATACTTTTCCAGTAATTTGGATAGTGTAGGTATGCCAGGATGGGGGCACAGGTGGTGCAGGGGGTGCTGTGGAGCCATTTGCCTAGGGCATCAGTTGACCAAAGGCCGGCCCTGTTTGTCCTACACATGCAGTGACATGCAGATTCCTATTCAGAACTTTCTCCCCTCCCTCTAGACCCAGAGTTCAGATATATTCCCAGAGGCATGTGTTTCCTGACAGTTGTCATGGACAGCCTTTCTTTAGTTTGCCTGCCCACTCTCTGTATTTTTCAGGCACTCTGTAGTTCCTTTCCATGGCACATCCTTTTGAAAATGAAACACAAGCAACAGGTATAATGCTACTGCAAGATGTGTTTTTTCAAGACTCAGCAGTCAGTATTCCACAATGTATACATACATATATATTGCAGCATATCCGTAATAGCAACATTCAAGAGTGAAAGTTATTTTATCTTTTGTTTGTGCTTGCTGGCTGCTCTCCATGTGAGATCATGGTACATCAGGGTCTAGGAATTTTCCTTTTCCCCTCTGTTATGAGATCTCAGTGTTGGTGTGTGTGTGTGTGTGTGTGTGTGTGTGTGTGTGTATATATATATATATATATATATATATATATATATATATATATATAGTTAGTAAAGAGTGTGGGTAGTGAATGGGGGATTTGCCAAAAAAATATTTTTTTTCTTTTTATGTTCTGTATTTCAATCTTAATTCACTCATGCATATAATGCCATTCTTGTATACTTCCAGTTTACACCCATAACTCCTTATGGCATCCAGAACTTTTTTGGGCCTGGCTTCTTTAACCAAGTGACTTATCAGCAAAAGAGTTATTAACAAAATGGCATCAAGATTGTTAATCCAGGATGTCCTACAGTAGAGAAATTAATCAATTAATGTGCTATTTTTTTATATTTTCATAATTATAGTTCATATTTTCATAGGTGCAAGACCAACATATTATTGAGGGTTATGACGTAAAATGTCATGGTGGGAAACAGAAAAAATTCATTGCCAATGTTCATTTATATCACATTATACCCTGCATATTGCCAGCTGTCAATAATAATAAAAATTATTACTTTTTTATTTATTATTTTACATTTATTTACCAGGGATGTCATCTGGACCAGTGGCCCTTTTTCAGCGGAGGCCTGGGGAGAAAAGCTCCATTACAAAAACACATTACAAACAATACAAAAAACTGATAACAATCAAGAATATATAACTTTGGTAAATATCGGTAATAAATAGTTTATATAGAAACAATAAAAAAGCAAGAGAGTAAAGTGGAAAAAAAAGAAAGCTACCAAATAAACTAGCATGAAATAGCTTGTGCCATCATAGGGAAATGACTGATCAGTACCATGGTATTGGCTGTAAATATTTATGAGATACATGTATGGTATATGAACAAGAATATGGCTGGTTGTTGCTATGCTAGTGTTACTTGTTCTAAACAGTGATAACTAAGGCAATACTGTACTGAAGTACAAGAAGGAAGGAATATGGTGTAATTGTAGGAAGCTTGAGATGGGTAAATAAAATAGGAATAGTAGTGAGCTTGAGATACTTAGAGAGAAATTAGAATTCTGTGATAGAAGGGATAGTTTGGATGTTAGAATTTAGTAAGGGAAGAGATATTTTGGTTGTAAGAAAAAAAAAGGACAGAATTTTGCATTGTCTGAGGCATGAAATGCCAGGACTTAGACATTTGGTGGGAGAATAGAGAGTTACCTTAACAATTATTACAGTTACTTACTTTTGAGTTGTAGTTTTTTGGTTGATCTTAGTCACCTTCTGTTTGAGTAAGGCTGCACTAAGCTCTTAAGTTATGGACAGTTGTCTGGATAGTGGAAGATGGAATGAATGAAGGTTAGTTGGTTGAGGAATAGGAGATTGGGTAGTTCAATCCAATTTAGTTTATGAAGTGCTGTGCAGTGAGGTGATCTATAAGGGAGGTTAGTAGAGAATCTTGTGATTTTGTTATAGTAGGACTCCAGTTTGTTTAAATCTGATTTTGAGATTAGTGAATATTGGTGAGGCATATAGGAGGGTAGAGAGTAGATGAGTCCTAGCTATGGAATGTCTAGTGGCCTTGGTTAGGTATAGCTTGGACTCTGTATAGTGAGCGTAGCTTAATGTGGACCTTTATGATAGTTAGAGCGAGAAGTTTGTCAAATTTTAGGCTGCTGTCAATTGTAAATTCAGGGAGTTTAGTGTGTTGAACAGGTTCAATTTTAGTTTTATTGGCTGAGTAGATGGTGAAGGGGAGAGAGTTATCAGGAACTTTGCTATTAGTGAACAGCATAAGCTTTGTTTTATTTGGAATAAGTATGAGTTGAGAGTCTGACAGGCATTTTTGAATGTCTTGGAAAGATTGTTGGGTTGTTTGCAGGAGTTCTGGCAGGGAGGGAGCTGAACATATGAGAGAGGAGTCATTTGCGTATTGAACTATGGTTGCATGCTGGGTAGCTGTGCTGAGCCTGCTGGTGAATATGATGAAGAGCAATAGACCGAGAAATGAACCTTGCGGTACTCCTACTGAGACCAGTAATAGGCTGGAGAGTTCATTTTGCTACTTAACTGCTTGTTGGCACCGGTGGTCAGTTAAGTAGCTGAGAAACCAGAAGAGGGCTGGCTGGGTTAGGTTTACGGAAGCTAGCTCATTTAGTAGCTTTTTGTGGGATAATGTATCAAAGGCCTTAGACATATCAATAAAGATAGATGAGACGAGCTGGTTGCCATTTCTAAGTTGGTTGACTGAGTTTGTAAAACTAATAAGGGCAGCGGTTGTACTGTGTTTAGGTCTGAAGCCATGGAGAGATGTAGATAGGAGATTATTGCTTAGTAGACAGTCGACGAGTTGTCCGTGTATGCTTTTTTCAAGAATCTTGGCTATGGGAGGGGAGGAGGGCAACTTGACCTGTAGTCTGAGAACTCAATAGTGGAGCTGCCTATGTGAAGAGGGATGATACAAGAGACTTTCCAGAGTTTGAGGATGTACTGCTCAGTAATGGAATGGTTTATTAGGAGAGATATAGGTTAGGAGATGGAATCTGCTGCTAGCTTTAGAAATTCAATAGGGAGTTGGTCAGCTGTGAGGGAGGAGGGCTTAAGTTTAGAAAGATATTTTTTGATGGTACTTGTTTGAATTGGCTTGACTGAAAAGGAAGTGAGTCTAACTCAATAGGAATAGATAGCGGGACCTTACTGTTGCGTTTTACTAGGGAGAGTATTCTTCTTCTTCTTCTTTCGGCTTTTTCCCGGTTAGGGGTCACCACAGCGGATCGCCTTGTCCGCACATTGAATGGCAGTGGAGTTTTACAGTGTCGAGTTGCAAGCCCGGCGCCCAACCTTCCACAGAAGGCACACTCACACGCACACCTAGGGCCAATTTAGAGTGTCCAATCCACCTGCAGCATGTCTTTGGGATGTGGGAGGAAACCGGAGCACCCGGAGGAAACCCACGCGACCACAGGGAGGACATGCAGACTCCGCACAGAAGGCACCCCAGCCGAGGATCGAACCGGAGAACCTCTTTCTGTGAGGCGGCAATGCTAACCACTGCACCACCGTGGCTGCCCTTTACTAGGGAGAGTATACAGCTGATAAAGTGTGAATTAAATTGTGACACAATGCTATCTGTGGAATTTGTTGTGGTTGGAGCTGGGGTTTTGATCTGTCCAGGCTTTAGTAGTTGTCTGATGGCTCCCCAAAATTTCTGGGGGTTTTTTTGGTCTTTTTGTTGCACCATTGCATAGTATAGCTTTTGATGTGCTTGATTTGTTTTTTGGCAAGGTTGTGTAATTGATGGTAGGTAAGAAGGGAGTCTTGATTTTTGGTCTTGCGGTATAGGGACCAGGCTCTGTCTCCCTGTTTGAAAACTGCTTGGTGACATTGATAAGCCAAGGTATTTGCTTGGAGTTAGAACTTGTCTTTCTAAGGGGGGTTGGGTTGTTTAGGATATTGAGGAATTTGTCATTGAAATACTGGATAGCCAGGCCAAGGAGCATATATTAAAATAAACAATATTTTAATTTGTACTTAATACTTCACAAAGTAGCTTACAAATTGTTGCAAGACATGAAGTGAAACCTTAGATGTTCTTGAAGAAAATTATCTTTGAAAGTTATACTGCAAGTTGCATATCTTTAGAGATATTCATTTTTATTTATATGGTTAATTATGCATATGTTTTCATATTTCTGTAAATATTTCAATAAACATTCACATACAGAGGAATTTATTTTTGTCATGTGAAACCTTATGTCTGATTAACAAAAAATGTTCTAACAATATATGTCTAGGTAGTATGTGTTTTTTATGTTTATTTTCTAGAAAATGCTCTGGAATGCAAAATATGCAAGAGCTGTTATAGGTGTGACATTCTACACCACATAGGTGTTATTGATTTAAAAGATCGCTCTTTTTTCTGTTTGCTCTTTTCAGCATTCAATATTTGATGAGACAATTATATATGCATGTATATATATATATATATATATATATATATATATATATATATATATATATACACACACACACACACACACACATATATATATATATATATATATATATATATATATATATATATATATATATATATATATACACATACATATATATGGAGAGAGATCATCATATTCTGATTTCAGGCACTCCTACTGTGTACAAAGAGAGCATCTGGGAAAAACAAAAAAAAAATTTAAGCTTGTTTCCTGCCTTTCCTGTTAAGTGGTCTAGACTGTTTGTAGGCTTCTGAGCCCCCAAGCCCTTTTGTGTTGGAGGGAAGACTTCTAGCTTAGTTTTGCTTCTTCTAACTAGCCGGTTTTCTAGTTTCAGCACTCAAATCTGTTTCTTTGAACTCAGCACTTGTTCAGAACTCATTGTAAGCACTACATAAGCTGCAAATTACTACAGCACTCAACTTTCCTCACTTGTCTAGAGGAAAGCAGTTTTTAGTACTTAATAAATAAGCACCTATCCAGGCATGTCTAAGGGTCAGCTCCCAGTGATTTCTCCTGTCTACATGATGAATCTGGGCATCTTGGGGCAATGCAGCAATTGCCTCATGTACACAGACAACCCTCTCCTCCTACCACCCAACGCTACAACCTGTGAGAGATGCACTTATATAGCCAAACTGGAAGCAAAGCTCTCTTCACCCAAAACTGGACTAGACAGTCAAGAGGAGAAGGTAAACACTTACACCACACCACTCTCATCACATAGTCCCTCAAAACCTACACCACCAAAACACACACACAGAAACACAAAACATACACTTACATTCGCGGAGGCTCTCAATAAAAACCTGCCCAAGCATCAGGAACATCCAAAGCATAAACACAAGCAAACTCCACCCCCCAACACAACCCAAATGACACATAGCCCACAAACTCAGTGTGCCACTCAACCACAGCCCATAAGACATAACAACGTACCCAACACTCTAGTCATAGATGACTCTGTAGTCAGGCACACTGATGTTCAACTCACTAGACTAAACAAGGAGAAAGTTACTGTCAGCTGCCTGCCAGGTGCCAGGATCCACCACATAATGCATGCACTCAGGTCACTCCACAATAAGTACAAATATGACACTGTCATTGTCCATGTTGGTGTGAATGACCTGAGACGTACCTCCCTGTACTACATGAAAAGAGACATGGAGGAGCTCTCCAATCTTGTATCCCAGGCAGGTATGACCCTAACCCTGAGTAGCATCCTGCCATCACCGAGAATGATACCACAGTGCAAGGACAAAATGATTGACTTCAAAAATTGGCTAAGCTTCTGGTGTCATTCTAAGGGGATCCAGTATTTGTCTGCCTGGGATGGCATGATCGACAGACCACGATGCTTTGCCAGAGATGGCCTGCATCTGTCGCCCTTAGGATTTCGGACACTGGCTAAGGCTCTTGCCACCCCTATAGTGCCTTTTTTTAGGCAAAGTTCAAATGGCAAAGTCACCACCGTAACAGGTACAAGCAAGCAAAATCTGAGGGTAATGCTACTCAATGCTAGAAGTCTAAACCTCAAAATGCACTCACTCGAGGCACTCCTTAAAATGGAGACCATTGACATCTGTGCAGTGACAGAGACCTGATTCAATGCTCCAGAGAGCACCCCTGCATTACCAGGATACAATTCATAGCACACCTTTCGGCCACCTAACCCAGAACAAATCACTAAAGGTGAAGGCGTGTCCATATTCATTAAGGATATCCACACCTCCAGGCTAGTTGCACAGCATAATGCATCCGAGATTATCCAAGTGCAACTAACTCTGGGCAAGACCGCAATCCAAATTGTAGCTTGTTACAGACCCCCCACCATGCCCCAGGATTCCCACTCCTCATTTCTTGATACACTGGAAAGTATTAGGGTACAACCCAACACCCTAATAATGGACGATTTCAACTACCCCACCATTAACTGGGAAAACTACTCATGTACCAACTCTTTTGCTCAACGTTTTCTAGAATTCATAAATTCCAACGCCTTGGATCAACTTATTCACACCCCCACCAGGGGCAGCAATATCCTAGACCTGGTCATTACCAACATGGGAAATCGGTGTTCCACACCAGAGGTCAATTCCTCGTTGGTCAGATCCGACCACAAGCTAATCAGCCTAGACATCCACATCCCACCCCCACCCCTAATTAGGGAAACCATCGTAAAAAACTTCTCAAAAGCCAACTTCACACTTCTTAAGACAGAAGTGGCAAACTTCACAACACCCATGCAGATGGACAATAGAGGTATGACTGCTGAATCCTACACAAACGCACTTTATAAGCACTTACACGAGTGCATGGATCATGCTATCCCTAATAGAACCAAGATGTTCTCCTCCAAAAAAAGGAAGCCAATCTGGTGGTCCTCTGCCATAAACAAACTCTACAACAGGAGAAAGAAACTGTTGCAAAAAAGAGTAAAATCCCATGACTGGAGGAACTCCCTGGTCAACCTCAGTAAAAAGCTGAGATCCCTCATAAAATCCTCCATAGCTAGTTACGAAAACAAAATTGCCACTGACTCTAAAGACAACCACAAAGCATTCTATAGCTATGTCAAGAATCTCAATGGGAACACTCAGATCTGCTCTCAGTTACAGCACAATGGCGCTAAATATACAGAACCAACTGATATTGCCAACATCCTAGCAGATAAGTTCATTGCTAACTTTACCCCCCTCTCACCCCCTAGAGGGCCCATCTCTATACCAGAAGAATGCAAAGTTCCTATAATCACGGCTGCACAGGTAAAAAACACACTCTCCAACGCCAAGAACACAGCATCCATGGGACCTGACAATATCCCAGGCTGCATTCTACACAAACTACAGAATGAACTGACACCCTATCTAAGTACCATGTTCAATCATAGCCTCACCTCAGGTTTTGTACCCACTGAATGGCACACCGCGACGGTTATCCCACTCCACAAAGGTGGAGCCACGACCGACCCCGGGAACTAACGCCCCATTAGCCTGATGAACCGGGTCTGCAAGGCCATGGTACGTATCATCATGGAACTCATAAACAAAGACATTGGTAATCTCCAAACTCTGGACCCTACTCAGTTTGGATTTGTAAAAGGCAGATCATGTCTCCTAAACCTGACTGACTTCTTTGAAGCAGTCACCAAAGCCATAGATGAGGGTAAAATGGTTCACCCAGCTTATCCAGATCTCGCCAAGGCTTTCAACACCATCCCCCACTCTGGAATTATAGATAAGCTCACTAAACTAGGTATAAATCCCTATGTCACAAGATGGGTTGCCAACTGGCTCACGGACAGAACCCACACTGTGAAAGTAGCGGATTCCAAACCCAACTTCAGACCAGTGACAAGTGGAGTACCACAGGGTTCAGTCCTGGGTCCTCTCCTGTTTAGTATCAACTTCTCTGAAGTGCAGGCTAACACAGAAGGTCTTTGGCTAACAAAGTTTGCAGATGACTGCAAACTAGGAGCCATAATCGAAACTCCTAACGATGTGGACAAACTACAAAAAGGCCTCACTGAGACAGATGCTTGGTGTCAAAGCCATGGCCTGAAGCTCAATGCCAAAAAGTGTATTGTCATCCCCTTTGGTAAAAACTCTGTACCCATGAACTACCACATAGCTGGTAGTCTACTTAATGCCGAAAATGTGGTGAGACCTTGGGACACAGGTGGACAGTAGTCTCTCCTTTGATAATCACATCGCCACAGTGGTCAGGAAATCCTTCTATGTGGCTCATCTCATCACAAAAGAATTCTCATCCAGAAAAAAAGAGTTCATTGTTCCCCTCTACTCATCACTCATTAGACCCATTATAGAGTACAATGCCCCTTTTGGTATGTACCTCACAAGACATCTACAACAACTGGAAAGACCACAGAAATACTTCACAAAGAGGATTACTGGCCTCAAACAGATGCCCTATGCAGACCGTCTCAAAAAACTACAGCTTTACTCCATTGCATATCGCCTACTCAGGGGCGATCTCTGCCTAACATACAAAGCTATGTCAAACCCAGAGCTGTTGGACATGCTCCACTTAAAGAAATACCTCAGAGTTACACGCTCTAGGGACCTAAACCTTGTCACCACAATAAACAGAACATGCTGGAGGGATAGATTCCTGTCCCACAGACTTCCCATACTCTGGAACAGACTACCTATCTATGTCAAACAGACTCCTCATTAGCACTCTTCAAGAAAAATCTTGATGATTGAATGGGAAATGGGAAATTCACCCCAGGGATCACTTCTGTTGCTCTGCTCGACAGGGGCACAGGAAAATAATTTTCTTGGGTGGCGAAAGACAGGGTACATTTTTTGGCTAGGCTTATATAGGCCCTAGGGCCAATAGCCTAGTACCTACCTATGAATCTAATCACACGCACACACACACATACATATATATATATATATATATATATAAACTATTTATTCACTTATTTAATTACTCTTAGTGAAAGGTGCAGCAACACACAGCTTTTATCGTAAATAAGCTGTTGAAAAAAAGAAAGAAAAGAAAAATATCTACAGCAATCTAAGGGACAAATAAGACTATATAAGTATGAAAGCTTTTGTTACTCACATCTGGAATTTTAGAACTATCGCTTGTGTCAGTTATTTTAACCGGTGTTGAACGCTGGGAAATAGACCCATCTTCTTCTTTGTCAGTTCCAGAGTCATCTTCAGTACTGCTTGATACAGCCTCCTCACTTGGAGGGGGTGGGGCACTTGCAGCAGTTTTGCGCTGCAAGATGGTTTCTTCTTTGTTGACTTTGTTACTGCCAAGAACAATAAATAAAATTATAATGTTAGGGCTGTAATACCTCAAACGACTGAGTAACTAAAGAAATGGTATCATAAAATTCCCTAAAATAAATAAAAATAAACATAGACATAGCATCCTAATACTGATATGCTCAATCGTAATTGCATAAGGTGTAATGATACAAATAAAAGAGCTATAACTGTTAAGCTACCTTCATGCTTTATCATCAGTAATGTTTGGAAGATTCAGTACATTTAAAGGTTCTGTTAAGTTTCATCTTAAAACCTTGCACACTGCCTGTACTTAATGAACACATTAGCCTTTACGTAAAAAAAATATCATCATACAGTTCTACCACTAATGTCTGTGCCCATTTTCCACTTGCCCCATCAGCATCCCTGCATCCTAGTTCAATTATTCTAGTTTTAGCTAACAGGCCCGTCATCTTCTGAAAACTGTTCCAGAGTCAGTACTCAATCACACAATGCAAGATGTCTGCTTTTTTTAGAATAATGTATCACAGACTTCCTGTGGCTGCAGTATTTATAAGCACTCTGCTTTTCTCAGTAGCCCCTGAAATATAATTTAGTCAGATGTGCAAACTTTTTCTTTTTTTCCTCCTAAAACATGCCCAAGGACTAAGAGGTTCTTCTGAACCTGCCCTTCCCACCTTACAGATAAGGACTCAGACTCAAAGTCTTTTGTGACATCACACATGTATTGCCCTGCTAACGTGACCATCTCAGCAACTTATGAGTTGGTGCTTAGCAGTGACACCTACAATTCCCACCAGACAGCAGTCATTCCCTCCCACACACCCCATCAAGTAAGATGAGACAGTAAGCTGACATTTACTCCTCCTCCTCCTGCAGATCTTTTGATGCCATTGCCTCCACACACATGCCAAATGGCTAATTCTGCTTTAAAGAGGTTTGGAAATTCTTTTCTTCACATCTTATTCTGGCAACCCTCAAGTAACATACCAACTCAAGCTGTTGTACAAGTTAACATTTCTGACAGAAAGTTAGGTTTATACTAAGGCAATCAACTAGTTTTACTTTGCATAAGTATTAAAAAAGATCACAACACGCCCACAGTTTTTAGATTCTCAGACCAAAGGCATAATCAAGAGAACAGAACTAAATCTCTTGCAAAGAAACAAAAAAATAGTCTGTCAGTTTAACCAGACATTTTCAATATCTGTGTTTATTTGTTTATTTACTTATTCTTCTTTTAGGGACAATGGGATAGTAGTTGGACAACAAAAGAGTAAGGAGTATGGAAGAAGAGATATAATGTTTGTGCACTGAAAATTGTGCAATATTCTGAAGATGGATCATAGGAAGTTACTAGCTATTGGCCCTTACAAGCCTAGCCAAATTTAGCCCATGTTCCAACAAGTCAGCACCCTATGCCACTTTCCAGCACGGACACAAGAGAAATCCCAGGAGTGTATTTTCTGTTCCCCATCCAGTTATCCAGGTTGCGCTTAAAAAGGGTTAATGAGATACTCTACTTCATGTGGAGAAGGAGTCTATTCCACAAAAGGGGAAGTCTCTGGGACACAAATCTATGCATTAAGTACCTGCCTTTCCATCATCTAACTCAAAAAAGTTATGATCAGATTTGTTAAGAGATGTAGTGAATGAATTACCATGGTGGAACTCCAGTAATACTGTGTATGTTGTGGAAGGCAGAAAATGCAGCTGGACACTGAAGAAGCTGCACTGCAGGAAGGACAGCAGAGGTAGCCAAAGTTAATTTTGCAGCAGAGAAGCTAAAAAGACAGTGGTGACACAATCTGTTACGCTTCAGATATGTAGGACTCACTAAGCTACCAGAAAGACATTATTCTAGTTAGTCTATTATAGTAAAAAAAACTCATAATATCAGGTCTTTGATTCACTTTGGCAAAGAACTTTTAAGTTATATTGTGAATCTGTTGATAGTTAGCCTACATTTCTGAGTGTTTAATAAAAACTGGGTAAGCTTTCAGTGGCTAGACATTTAAATAAGAGTATTTATGTTCAAAGAAAGATATTCATCCAAATCAGGAGAAATGAGCCCAGTGATAATTATACACAGAAGGTGGTTGGTAAATATTTTGAAGTAGTGAATGACTGCAAAACAAAAAGAATCTCTGGAACATGGAATGCAGGTCTGGAAGATACTTTTTGTGTCTTTCGGCTTTTCCTGGTTAGGGGTCGCCACAGCGGAACTCTGGTCCGCTAATGATTGGTAGTTGATTTTTACGTGCCGAGTTACCAGCCCTGATGCACAACCTTCAACGAAAGTACGCCCATTCACGCATGTCTCCATGCAGAAGACGCTCTAGCTGAGAATCGAACCGGACAGCGTCTTACTGTGAGGCGACAATGCTACCGCAGCACCACCACCGCGGGTCCCAGGTCTGGAAGATACTAATGAATATAAATCAATACAGAAGACAGAATACGTGCTGTATTATGTTTTACTTACAAGGCATACAGTTCATTCTGGAGCATGAAAGTAAACACTCTGACATATGCTAGGGTGAAAATATAGTGCGGAAATTTGGCAAAATAATGATCCAGAGAGGTTTTGATGGTAGAAACTGGCAGAAATACTATTATGCATAATGTAGTGATTATTATGGTAAGGGGATCTAAGTGCTGTGATTTGTGGAAGAAAGATATGCACTTTAGAGTATGGTGTGGTTTATGAACCCATTACAGTAATTACTTGATATATTTAGACCTCAGTTACTTAGATGCTAGAGTTTTCTGGGTTGAAGATTTTTAATTTTGTGCTTGGAATAAGTAACAATATGAAGACTGACCATAATATTAAGAAAGATATAAAATACTCTCAAGATAATGAGAACTATACCCCTTTTGATAGAAAAGCATTCTAGGAAAGAGTTTAGGACCTATACTAATTATATGTACTAAATCAAGGTTGGATCATCTGACGTTAAGAATTTTTTACATTTGGTCAGAATGGTGGTCAGAGTATTCGCAGCTCTGTGGTGTAGAAGGATAGAGTCCTGACTGTGAATCAGTACCAGAGTTTGATTACTGGCTCTGATGATGAAACAGCCAGATTCTGAGGGTATGGAAGATAAGCAGCTTTTTGCCAGCACACCAACTGGGTGTGAATTTTGTGGCTACCCAACTGCTGGTTGTGTTACTCTAAAGGTTGGTGTAGGTCTGACTTGATAGCTAGCCAGTGACTGTGGGAGAGGTGTAGATACAGCTACCTAAGCTGGGATTCTGGTAGCTTTTACAAGACATGTGAGGGAATGTGCGTGTTCCACTGTGATGCAGGCGTCTACATAAATATCAAGGGTTAGAGCTATGGATTCCAATTCCTTTTGTGGCCTCTCTGTTGGCAGACATGCCACTGAACATTTTTACATGATCAGTGAATGCATGAGCTCCAGTGGCTTGTGTCCCACAGTGGAACAAATGGGCAATGCTGCTCTAGCCCTAGTGGAGAATGAATAAGTGGCAGTGGTTTAATGGTGGGTAGTTATGGAGCAGAAAAAGCATACACAGAAAAATAAAATAGGATATTAATACATGATGCTTTCTGAATGAAAGACACAAACTGTAATAATCAAATCAATGAAAACAGTAATAAACCATGCTTTTTGAGTGAAAGACAAACATTGTAATTATTAAATCAGAAAAAAAAATTCATCAAAGTTTCATATCAATACAGTGCAAGTCTAAAAACTGCATAATGAAAAACAAAATGAGTTTGAAACACTAAGACTCTAATACAAACATCAGAGAATGCACAGCCGTTAATGTCCAAAAATATACACGTTACAAATGATCTAACTCCACAGATGATTCTTGCCACCAAGCAGTTATCAAAAATACAGCCAAGTTTAAACAATGGCATGTCAGGAGAATGAAAAAAAACTCAGCTGAGTTGTTCTACTGTTCAAATAATGCCTGTCCCTTAGTAATATACACACCTCTCAACTGTCCAGATTTTTTCTTCTCATTTTTAGTCTGTTCATTATAAAATTTGTGGTTTTCTGGAAAATCGTTGAGTATTCAAGTCACTAAATAATATTAAATACTGAAAGAAATTTGAGTTTCAGACTTCATATCCCTCAGAAAATATATAATAATGCAAAATATGTAACTGTAGCAAGTATCTGTGTTTATAGGAGCAATATTTAAAATCTGTCCCTATTTGTGGGCCTTTGTCCTCCCATTACTTCTGGCTTTGTCCAGACTTCTTGCACTGAGGGGCTGAGAGGTGTGGTACTACACAATGTTGTCATCATGAGTTTTTAGTTTTTATGATTCAAGGGAAATCACAAAAATACTTGCATTGTTACACTATTTGGTTGTTTCCACTATTAGTGGACAAAGTTCAACCCATCAAGAATCAGAATCTCCAAACTGCATTTTGTGAAAAAAGTGTCTGTAAATCCCTTTTTAGTTTTTTTTTTTTGCAGTGTGGCACGGACTTTCTGCACCCCAAAAAATGAGGAGGAGAGCCTGTCACACCTCCCAGTCTTATATATATCAACTCCACTGTTGCATCAACTTAAATAAGGGGAAATTATCCCTGAAAAAGGTATCAATGCCGATACAACTCACCTGAGACTTCTTGTGTAGGAGCGCTGATCCTCAGCAGGTTAAATTCGGGCAAATGACACTCGAGAATCCACCCATAGGTCAGCCCTATTTAGTTACACAGGTTATAGTGCCTAAAAAGAGAATGCCCACCTCCCAATAAAAAGACAGTTGCTTCACTCAAGGTGGAAACTAACTCAATAACAATGCCAGTTCCAAGCTGCATCCTTGTAAAAATGTAATGACAATGATAAACAGGCAGTCCCAGCAACTGGCAGTAAAAAAACAGTTAAAAAGATGCTTCAGTCTCAATCAACAACCTCATGGAGATACCCCAGCAAGCAACACCGTTAAACCCAACAGCAGAAAACACGTGGATATCAAACACAAAGAATACTAAAAGCCCACTACGAAACAGAACAAGAACAAAACAAGAATTCTGGATAGAGGACAGGCTATAATGAAAATCAAGTAAGTAGTGCAAAAATATAGAGCCTAATCCACCACAGCTAGGGTTAAACTGTTTATTAAAATAACTTCCTCTGAGGAAGCGGTCACAGTGATTGTGAAAGCGCTTACGTTTGTTATTTTAATAAAGAGTTTAAACCTAACTGTGGTGGATCAGGCTCTATATTTTTCCACTACCCACTACGAAACAGAATGGAATGGGCAGTATGCCCACAAACTAAAATGCACACGGGTCACAAACCCCCAGCAAACAGTAAGAATCATACTGATATTAAAAAAAACATCCCCTGGCAGCTTTGTGATAGTTATGGCACTTCTATTAAATACAACAGTAATGCTGCATAGTACAGACAAAGGAAAGAGAAATGGAGGACTAATGGACTAGAGATGAAATATCCATCAGTACATTATGAATCTAATAATGTACAATATACATCTAAGCTGCTCAAAGACAGCAGGTTCAGAATAAGTCAGATTCTGTTACTTAAGTATAGAGAATATTAGAAGGATGGAATAATGCTAAGAAAATTGTGTGGTGAAAGGTGTGTAGCCAAAATGGCTAATTGAGAGCAGCCAGCAACTGGTAAAAGCTTTGTGACTAAAAACTTTTCTCTTACAGAAAATATAATAAAAAATAGCATTTGGAGATACTTGATAGTTAATTTTATTTACTAATAGTAAGATAAAAGATTTATACAATCAAGTTTTTTCAAAAGCTGTAATTTTGCTATTAAAATTTGAACTACTTGGTTAAGGGAGAAAATACTTTAACATGAGACACTCAAAATAGTACTTGTGATCCTTCTGTTAAAAAATACTTTCAGTCACTAATATCTAGTATGCCGGCTACATTATTTAAAATGGACAAGCTGGATACTAAAAGAGAAACTTTCAAAGAAGGCTACAGAAAGAGGATGCAACATCTAGAAATTCTTATGAAACTACAAAGTGCACAAATCAGCAGTATGGAAGAAACTTTAAATAATCATAAAGGGAGAATAGTTGAAGGTGAGTCTCAGGCTGAATTTTTATTAAAATAAAATAACCGGCTCATAGATAAAATTGATGATTTAGAAAGTAGACTGAGATTAAATAATATCAGAATATATGGCATACTTGAAAAGTATGAGGGAGAAGACATAATAAACTTCTTAACAACCTGGCTACACCAAACATTAAATCTATCTGAAACTTTATCTTTTGGGATTGAAAGGGCACACAGATCCCTGACAGTACTATAAAAGAAGGAAAACGTAACTCAGTTATAGTTAAGTTTATGTCCAGCTTGGAAAAAGATCAAGTATTAAAAACAGAATGGTCCAGTCCGCCTATTAAATTAGGTAAACATGTAGTCACATTTGACAATGATTGTTCCAGTAACGTAATTAGTAAAAGAAAATCCTGCTTGTCACTGATTAAAGAACTTAAAAATAACAATATTAAAGATACTTTGGTGTTTCTTGCAAAGATCAAATTATTTTTTTCTGAAGAAACTAAACTATTTGACATGCCAGAGGATGCATTTACTTTTGTTAACAAAAATAAAATCTTTAATAATATCAAAGAAAAGGATTGGAACACTGTATCCCTCAAGAAGCACAGTGCCCTGAATTCCTGGAAAACTGCTTCTAAAATTAAAAAGCTTAAAAACAGGTGACTTTTATTTTCTGATTTCAGGACTTTTATTTTTTGAGACAACAGATTGACCATTTAAGTAAAGGGTTTGTTTCAAAATATACTTAAGCATGCATTTATATTTTAAACTAAAACATTTTACATGATAATGAATATAAATAGGGTGGCCATGGTGGTGCAGCGGTTAGTGTTGTCGCCTCACAGCAAGAGGTTCTCCGGTTTTTATTTTCGGCTGGGGTGCCTTCTGTGCGGAGTTTGCATGTCCTCCCTGTGGTTGCGTGGGTTTCCTCCCACATCCCAAAGACATGCTGTAGGTGGATTGGACACTTTAAATTGGCCCTAGGTGTGAGTGTGTGTGTGCCTTCTGTGGAAGGTTGGGTGCCGGGGCTGGCAACTTGACACCATAAAAAAAAAACTCTACTGCCAATCATGAGCGGACAGATGATCCGCTGTGGCGACCCCTAACCAGGAAAAAGCCGAAAGAAGAAGAATGAATATAAATAGTTTTAATATACTTACAGTGAAAGACATAATACATTTCATTTAAACTACACTTATAAATGTATTTCTAAATGTTAAACAAGTACTTCCTGTAAGAGAATGCCACTAAATTATAACTAATACCTTTAAAGAATATAAGTTAAGAATTTTATTTGTTTTAAATTTGCTTAGTATGTGTATTGCTAGGTTAACTGAATGTCAGATCTAAGTAATATACTAATTAAAAGTGTTAAAGCACTAGTGATTTCATTTACTTTGTTCCTGTGTGACACATTCCTTTCACAGGTAGTTTATGAAGCAATTAACATTTAAAAGGTTTGGGAACAAATGAATGTTTGAATTGTGAGACAATGCTAGATTCTTGCTTGCATTACTTCCCACCTGCTTCTCAAGCTGTTTTTGATGAAAATCTGGGTCCTAGAAGAGTTTAAAGTTCATTAGTGATGTCTGTGAAAGCAGGGTGCCCAATCTTGGCTTCAATGAAGAGGGGACAAGATTTAAACTTCTTTGCAGTATATATATGTGAGAGGTCTACTCAAAAATAACCTCTTTTTTTAATATTTATTTAGAAATGAAGAACTGGTAAAAAAAAAAAAACTATATTAATGTCTTGAGCTGTTGCTGACATATTTGCTTACATGTTTTATATTGAGCTGTTGCTAACAATTTGCTTGCATGTTGCTGAATGTTGCTAGCTTATGCTGCAGTGTTATTAACTCAAACTGAATATATTAATAAGAAAGGGTAAAGTTAGATGTTTGTTACTGATCAGAAAAGTTTAGAAGAATTAAAAAGAATGAGAAACTTACAAAGGAAATTAAGCTGCTGTGTCGTGATTTGCCATTTTCACATGCTGTAATTAAATACTAATGTCAGAATTTGAAATTTAGACCAGAAGAGCAGTTAATAATGGCTAAAAACACACATTCAAATTAAACAAACACAAATTATGTTATATATACCCAAGACTGCATATAATATTAAAAATAAAAATAAAAGTCAACGTCTTATGAATAATATGCAAATGTACAAGGAAAAAATGTTCTATGTAATATTAATAAAAGCTCAGTATTAGTTAAGAACTATATATACATACTGTGGTCTCTATTAAATAGATGATGAAAAATAGCTCTTTGATAGATTTTAGAAATGCAAGTTATATAAAATAAGTTAGAACATCAGTGGATCAACAGGAAAGAAAAATATATTTAAGTAGCAAACTGCTTATAAGAAAGTTGTATATTACATGTACCTGCATACAGCAGAAATGTGAATGTACAAGATATCATATTATTTACACAGACAATCACATAAAAGTATTCACAAACATTCTGAAAACAGTAATTTGAAACACTGTCTCATGAACTTTGAAACTTTTTACATATTGTATATTATTAGATCCACTAAAGTACCTGAAATAACTTATTTTGTAAGTCAGACCTGAAACTGGAGTGTTATATTGCTGAACTGTTACACCCATTTTGAAAGAAAGTGAAGTAAACTAGATGTTTTAAGATGTGTGTCCCTATTAAGGGAGAATGTGGTCTCACTTAAGTATATTGCAACTTCCGAATATAATAATTTAATGAGCTAAAGGATTTTTAAATATTTTGATACCTGCCATACTAACAGTGCTACACAATTTTAAGAAAGAGACACCTGCACTTTTAAAATTAATTCAGAGCTTTTGTTAGCTCTATAAAATGTGTGTATGTCTTTTAGTATGATAAATGTATACATGCATTGATGTTTCCATTGCATAACAGTTTGGTAAGATAATATTACCTATCACCTGTAAGTTTACAAATATCCTCATTGCTTCATGTC
Organism: Protopterus annectens; assembly: GCF_019279795.1. Classification (NCBI taxonomy): domain Eukaryota; kingdom Metazoa; phylum Chordata; order Ceratodontiformes; family Protopteridae; genus Protopterus; species Protopterus annectens. The sequence continues at coordinate 1,354,249,929 of NC_056725.1, forward strand.
CCACTCTGCTCTAATTATTTATTTAGAGATTTAGTTGTAATAATATTGAATAGGCAAATAATATTTAGGAATATTTAACAGATAACTATATGACTATTGAATAAATACATATACAGTACACTGTCAGAATATTTAATATTTATCATTAACAGACATGGATTGTTAAACTTTTTGTAGTAATGGGGGGAAGTTTTAAATGTCAAAATATATAACTAAGTTAGTAGTCTTATTAATTCTAACTTATATATAATATTATATTAATTATTTGTAAGTCACTATACCTTTTGGCTAGTTATAGATGACATTTTAGGTATTGGTAGGTAGTGGGATAGTACAGTAGTCAACGTCAACGTCTTATGAATAATATGCAAATGTACAAGGAAAAAATGTTCTATGTAATATTAATAAAAGCTCAGTATTAGTTAAGAACTATATATACATACTGTGGTCTCTATTAAATAGCTGATGAAAAATAGCTCTTTGATAGATTTTAGAAATGCAAGTTATATAAAATAAGTTAGAACATCAGTGGATCAACAGGAAAGAAAAATATATTTAAGTAGCAAACTGCTTATAAGAAAGTTGTATATTACATGTACCTGCATACAGCAGAAATGTGAATGTACAAGATATCATATTATTTACACAGACAATCACATAAAAGTATTCACAAACATTCTGAAAACAGTAATTTGAAACACTGTCTCATGAACTTTGAAACTTTTTACATATTGTATATTATTAGATCCACTAAAGTACATGAAATAACTTATTTTGTAAGTCAGACCTGAAACTGGAGTGTTATATTGCTGAACTGTTACACCCATTTTGAAAGAAAGTGAAGTAAACTAGATGTTTTAAGATGTGTGTCCCTATTAAGGGAGAATGTGGTCTCACTTAAGTATATTGCAACTTCCGAATATAATGATTTAATGAGCTAAAGGATTTTTAAATATTTTGATACCTGCCATACTAACAGTGCTACACAATTTTAAGAAAGAGACACCTGCACTTTTAAAATTAATTCAGAGCTTTTGTTAGCTCTATAAAATGTGTGTATGTCTTTTAGTATGATAAATGTATACATGCATTGATGTTTCCATTGCATAACAGTTTGGTAAAATAATATTACCTATCACCTGTAAGTTTACAAATATCCTCATTGCTTCATGTCCCACTCTGCTCTAATTATTTATTTAGAGATTTAGTTGTAATAATATTGAATAGGCAAATAATATTTAGGAATATTTAACAGATAACTATATGACTATTGAATAAATACATATACAGTACACTGTCAGAATATTTAATATTTATCATTACCAGACATGGATTGTTAAACTTTTTGTAGTAATGGGGGGAAGTTTTAAATGTCAAAATATATAACTAAGTTAGTAGTCTTATTAATTCTAACTTATATATAATATTATATTAATTATTTGTAAGTCACTATACCTTTTGGCTAGTTATTGATGACATTTTAGGTATTGGTAGGTAGTGGGATAGTACAGTAGTCTGTCTATTCGACAGGCAAAGTAGTAACTTTGGTATGCATGGTAGGTTGCATTTTATTAGTAATCTATATAGTTACAGATGTAGACTTGCTTCTGTTTTTCTTATGTATGAATTTTAGTAGTTTAGTTTGCAGAAAGGCAGGATTAAAAAATGTGGAATGTTATAACAAAGTTAGAGGAATGCATTAGAGTCTTGTATACAACTACATTAATATGGTGGACAAATGCATCATATCTTTCTATATAAGAGATCCTTTCAAATATACAGTATGGATAGTTTTAATCTATTATCTATTAATGTAAATGGATTAAATAATGGCAACAAAGGAAATAATTAATGAGATATCTAAAATGAAATACAGGAGACATTATATTCTTTCAACAGACTCACCTGATAGATAAAGATATACAATATTTAAATAACTTACGTTACAAAATGTTACCTGTTTCTTTTAACAAAATGAGGAGAGGAGCTGCTACACTTTGGATAAAATCCACTGCAATGCCTATGGTCATGGAATCTATTAATGATCCCAAAAGAACGTATACAATTGTAGTAATTAAATACAAATGGCAAATTCTATATACTAGATAGTTTTTAATGGATCCCTACATTAAAAGCAAGAGTGGTTAAAGATCACTTAAACTTATTACAAAGTCATTGGAAGGGTAGTTTAATTTTATAAGGGGATTTTAACTGCATATCTAGTACTGAAGATGCATGTGAACAGAAGAAAGCTAAATTTCTGGCATCAGCTAATGCACTAAACAGATGGATTAGTAATAATAATAATTTAATTGATTTAATAGTAAAAGCAGAAGATAAATCATTGTTCTTCACCCATTATTCTTATGCACACAGAACAAAAACTACAACTGATAGGATTTATGGCTCCACAGATTTACTTAATAAAGTGAATTATCTTAAAATTATTCCTTGTCCTTTATCTGATCACAATCTACTAAGCATTAACATTTTAATGGATACAAGGAAATTTCAGATTATTTATAGAATCCCAGTATATATGATGAAATTAAAAGAATTTAAGAATGACTTTAAGGAACAAACTGAGATTTTGTTTTATCTTTGAACAATGATAGTTACATTAAAGTCATACTACGGGACTCCTTAAAATGCATATTAAAGACAGAATGGGGAGATGGGCTAGTACTACAATGAAAGTGTGGGATAAAAATTTGTTAAAAATGCAACACAAAATACATAAAGAGAGGTTTGAACAACAAACAATGAAATGAGAAAATACTGGTCATTAAAAAAATTATTGACAAAATATCAAACAATTTTAATGCATAAAGTGGAGAGAGCTTTACAAAACATAACATTATACAGTTACGTGATGACTCCAAAAACAATCACAGATTAACAGAAGTAACATGTTAAGCAAAAAGGCACAAATTAATAATATCCCAAATCTTCACACTAGTAAGCTTACTTCAGACATAGAGGAAATGCTTAATATGTTTAAAAAACTCCATGAGGATCTTAATAAAGATAAAAATAATAAGCATGATAATTATAAAAATTGATAAGTATTTAAAAATATGTTACTAATAAACTTAATAACCAGCAAATATTTCTGCTGAATAAGCCTACTACTGTAATAGAAGCTAAAGAAGCTTAAAAAAAGAAAATGGTAAAGCTACAGGGTTGGATGGTTTAAACATGGAATTATATAGTCTACTTCCATTAAATATTTTAAAATTACTAAGCGATGCCTTCAGGATAATTCAGAGACACACAATAATTCCTCCCTCATGGAAACTTTCTGTAATCTCAGCTACACTTAAGCTAGAAAAAGATAATAAGTTAGTTTCCTCATATAGACCTTTTCATTATTAAATATTGACAATAAAATATTTACTTCCATCTTCACTGCAAAATTAAGAGAAACAGTAGATAAATTAATAAAAATCAAACAAAATTTATAGTCAACAGATTAACATATAATACAAAAGGGTAGTAACTATCTTAGATTTAGAAAAGGAATGAACAAAAAACTGGACCTAATTAGTTTAGATATTGAGAGAGCTTTTGAGTCAGTAGATTGGAACTACTTGTTTAAAACATAAGAAGCATTTGCATTTCTAGAACAATTCATTGGAAAATTTAAAAGCTTGTATAGAAACCCCAAAGCATACGTTAAATTAGATCCTACATTTCTTAAGGATTTGCTATAAACAAAGGCATAAAGCATTAGTTAGCAAACACTTAGCTAATAGTATAAGAAGCAATAAAAAAAATAGAAGTTATGTTCTTACCATAACGTTCCATGTTAGTTGTCTTCTTCTCGCCTTCTTCTTGCTGGATGGGTTCGGAGCCGACCTCGGCTCCGACTCGGCCACTCTAAAAGCTCGAGAGTTGGTTCCACCGGCTCGAGGCTCCCCTTATATCCCACAATGCTAGGCGAGAGTTACCTCAGATCTCGTTTGTAAGCTAACCCCAGCTTATAACAGTAACAGTATAACTGTAAAAACAGAATCCACCTCTAACAACAGGAAGAAAAAGGGTGACCTACATCCTGAACCAAGAAATATGCATAATAGCATATGACTAAGAAAGAGGTGGTAGAAAGAGAGGTCACGATCACAACTCCTCTAGGTCTGTCCAGGCCAGGGGGAAGGAGGGTGGACGCAAGAAGAAGGCGAGAAGAAGACAACTAACATGGAACGTTATGGTAAGAACATAACTTCTATATGTTAAGTTGTCTATCTCGCCTTCATTCTTGCTGGATGGGACCGCGTCCCTAGCACCTTGTCCCGGGTGGCCTAACGGAACAGACTCCTGAGAACAGTGGAACCAAAATTAGCTCTATGCCTAGAAGCTAAATCCAACTTATAATGAGAAATAAAAGTGTGAGGAGTAGCCCAAGTAGCCGCTGCACAAATGGTGTCAATAGGCAGTCTGTCTTGGAAGGCTAAAGAAGTAGCCAAAGCTCTGGTGGAATGGGCTTTAGGTTTATTAGGCAATTTTTGTTGTCTAATTTCATATACCAGGGAAATCAAAGATGTTAGCCATCTGGATAATGATACCTTTGAAAATGAAAGTCCCTTTCTGCTTTCCGCATAGGAGACAAACAGCTGATCAGATTTTCTGAATTGTTTCGTCCTATCCAAGTAGTACCTTAATTGACGATGAACATCCAGGCAGTGTAATTTTTGTTCAGACCTATTTGAATACTCTGGGAAAAAGACAGGGAGGTCAATGGTTTGATTTAGATTTGATGTTGAAACCACCTTAGGCAAAAGGACGGGTTAGTTCGTAAGGAAACTCTGTCCTTATGGAACACAAGATAAGGAGAACGACAACTGAGTGCTTGAAGTTCTGAAATTCTTCTAGCTGATGTGATAGCCACCAGAAAGAGAGTTTTCCATGATAATAATTTCAAGGAACATGAAGCTGCAGGTTCGAAAGGGGAAAGAATCAAAGAAGCAAGAACTAAATTTAGGTCCCAAGGAGAAGGAGGATTTCTTATAGGAGGTCTGAGAAGAAAAACTCCTTTCAAAAGGCTTTGCAAAGTTTGTGGGACATTAGGGCAGATTCAGAAATGCCCACATGGAAATTAGAAATAGCTGCCAATTGAACCTTAAGAGTAGATGGAGATGAACCTGCATGGAAGAGTTCAGCTAGAAAATCAAGGACTAGTTGGATGGAAGCGGTGAAAGGATCTAAGTCCTTTCTTTGTGCCCAATATGAGAAGCGTTTCCACTTACTCAAATAAATCTTTCGAGTGGAAGATTTATGGGAAGCTATCAATATATCTCTAACAGAGTGAGATAATTGAGGAAGCCTGGCTACGGTTGGAACTGGAGGAACCAAGCAGTGAGGTTCAGAGAGGGGAGGGAGCGATGAAACTGACCCGACTGGTGGATCAAAAGATCTGGAACTAGGTCCAGATTCCACGGTCGCTCCAAAAGAAATCGATGTAGAAAGGGGAACCACACTTGTCGAGGCCAGTAAGGAGCAATGAGGATCAATGAGGCCTTCTGAGCGATAGCTTTCTGTATTACTTGAGAGATCAGTGGGAAAGGAGGAAATGCATACAGAAGTCCCCGGGGCCAAACTTGGACTAGAGCGTCCCTGCTGGGTTGGCCTGGTAAAGGGAATAGAGTGAAGAATTCTCTGCACTTGCTGTTTTGGGGAGTAGCAAAAAGATCGCAGCAAGGCTGACCCCACTTGAGAAAGATTTCTCTCACTACAGAGTCTTTCAGAGACCACTTGTGAGGCATGAGTATGGCTCTGCTCAACTTGTCCGCAATGTGATTGGACTTCCCGGGGATGTGCGTTGCTATCAGAAAACGCTGAGAAGAAATCGCCCATTGCCACAGTCTGAGTGCTTCTCGACACAGGGGGTATGATCTGGTTCCGCCTTGTTTGTTGATGTACCACACTACAGACATATTGTCTGTCTGGATTGCAATCGTTCCCAAGGGAAGAGAGTCTTGAAGGGCTTGCAACGCTAAAAGCACTGCTCTCATCTCCAGAACATTTATGTGCAAGTGGCATTCGCTTGGTTGCCATGTGCCCTGGACTGTCCTGCCCTGATAATGCCCCCACCCGATCAGGGAGGCATCCGTTGTCAGAGTAGCAACCGGAGGAGGTGGAACAAATGGTCTTCCCGACAGGAGCTGGGGAAGACATCCACCACATGAGATGCTTTTGCACGCTTGCGTGATCATAATGGTGTGAGACATTGGAAGTTCCTGGTATGACCATTGGGTAAAAGCATCCACTGAAGGATCCGCATGTGGTATCTGGCCAATGGAAGGAGAGGTATGGCCGCTGCCATGATTCCCAACACCTTTAGAACTAACCTGGCTTTGACTCTGTTGTTGTTGAGAAGAAGTGACACCAATTTGTGAATGTCTAATATCCTTTGGTTCGTTAGCCTTGCAGACATGTTTATAGTATCTAAATTTGCGCCTATGTAGGTAATAGTACGACAAGGCGACAAAACAGACTTTTCGCAATTTATTGAAATACCCAGATTTGACAAACGCGAAAAGTATAATCTCTGGCCATCAGAAGGAGATGCTTGGTGGGAGCTGTGAGAAGCCAGTCGTCCAAATATGGAAACACCTGGAATCCTTGTCGTCTCAGGTGAGAAGCTACCACTGCCATGCATTTGGTAAACACCCGGGGGGCAGTGGTGAGACCAAAGGGCAGGGCCCTGAACTGAAAATGACTGGTTCCCAGCCTGAAGCGGAGGAATCTTCTGGAGCGTCTGTTCATTTTATGTGATAGCACGCATCCCGAAGGTCTATAGAGCACATCCAGTTTCCTTTGCCCAAAAGGGGAAGAATGGATTGCAGCGTGACCATCGAAATCTTGTTTTCTTGACTGATTTGTTCAAGACACTGAGATCCAAAATCGGTCTCCAGTCCCCTGTTTTCTTTGGAACTAAAAGAACCTTGAGTAGATTCCGGATCCTTGTTGGTCTGCTGGCACTGACTGAATTGCTCTTTTGCAAGCAGTTTTGAAATTTCCAAAGCTGCTATATCCCTTTGAGCGGTGGAACATCTGGAAGGGATTTTTTGACTGATTTGGAAAACGAAGAAAGGGGATAGAATAGCCTTCGGAAATGATGGACTGTACCCATTTGTCTCGAGTCAGGGATAGCCAGGCTTCTGGGTACAGTGACAATCTTCCCCGACTGCCTCCGAAGATGGGCAGTCGGGCAACACCTCAGGGATGCTGAAAGGGCTTGTCAGGAAAGGCTTCCCGATTGCCCTGGTTCTGCGGACCCCTGCCCCTAGGGCGGCGTCTACCATTGTTATTCCCACCTCTGCCTCTGGTAGGAAAAGCGACTCTGTCGTCAGGCGAAGTCCCTTGAGATTGTTTACGGAACCACATCTTCCCACCCTTCTGGCCTTTGGGGTAAGGCCTAGAAGGAGTCGAAAACGGACTCCGACGGCAGAAAGGGTCTTGCCATCAGTCTCGCACCTAGTCAGGGTTTCTTTCACTTGAGGACCAAAGAGATGATCCATCAAAGGGGAGTTCGTGAAAGACGTCTTGAAAGGGTCCGCAAAATTGCATAGCCGCATCCAGGCGTGCCTACGTAAGGCTACACCTGTCCCTGCGGCTCTGCTTGCTCCATCGGCCGCATAAGAGAGGAGGCGCATGGAGGAGTTAGATATGGAATTAAGGGTAGCCAGCTGCGTGTTCATTTTATCTTGGAAACCCGCAGCTGTAGGATCCTTTAACATTTCACTCGCTTCCTTGATCAAGTCCCTTTGAAGACGAGTGAAATGGCACAGGTAATTCAGCGAACGCATGGTAAATGTCGCTGAGGAGAACATCCGCTTCCGCACCTATCCATGGACCTAGATTCCTTGTTAGGTGGATGGACAGGCACTGAAGGATCAGCCAGTTCCTTCTTTGTGGCAGCAGCTACCACCATAGCATCCACAGAAACTCCTTTTGATAAAAATTGCTTGTCTGATGGAGCTGTGATGAATTTAGAGGGTCTCCTGGGAGTGGGGTCCACTGAATCAGGAGCCGTCCATGCCTTCTTAGCAACCACCTGCATGAGGGGGTCAAGGGGGACACCCAGGAGGTGGAAGGACGAGAGCCAAACGCCTCAAGATACACAGATTCGTCCTCCGAAGGGTTGAGGGCTGGCCAATTTCCCCTCTGTTTCAGGATCTCCAGAATGTCTGCAAATGAGACATCTTCAGAAGGGGAACGGGGGGAACCCTCAGAATCATCCAGATCTGTGTCTGACGTGATAGACTCAGGTGAGTCAATGTGTTTCCTCTTGCACTTCCTCTTCTGCCAAATCAGGAGAGGCCTCGGAAGAGGATGAAATCCCACAGGGGCTCCTGAGGAGCTGGCTCTCTGCGGTCCGGGATGAGGGAGTGAGTCGACTTACCCTGAGGCAGCATAGAGGGAGGGGCGGACGGAGCCGACTGTGGAGTAGAGCCAGGCTCTAACACACTCCGCATGACCTCGAATGCACCCCTGTCAGGCAGAGCCAGAGGTCCCCGCCCGAGGAGCTAAGAACCCCCTCGGCACCGACAGTGATGGCTCGAGGTCGATGTCGGAGCCGAACTCACCAGCGCCGAAGCTCCGAGAGGGGGGTCGGACAAGGGTCCGATGCCACTCACCCCCTCGGAGCCGACGAGGGAAGTCCGGCGCCGAGATTCCTCCAAAGAAGAAAACGGAGCCGACGACGGAGCCGAAGACAATTGTCTCGGCTCCGAAGTAATCACAGTCTCGGTTCCGACACGACCCGGCTCCGAACTCAAAAGAGTCGAAGGAGGAAAGAGTTGATGGACCGGGGCAGGCACCGACTGATGAGTCGGGCTCTGAAGCATCTGGGCTAGTGCCTCGGACTTAAGTAGTCGACTCACCACTCTCTGAAGGTCATGATCGGACAGCCTCGATGACCTAGAGGAATGAGACCTTTGGCTCCATTCAGACAGCAGGGGAGATCCTGGAGCCGAATGAACGGAGCCAAGAGAAGGTGACCTAGACCTCTTTCTAGTTGTCGGCTCCAAAGGTCTGGTCGGAGCCGACACGGGTACCTCAATAACCTCGGCTCCGGCCGAGGGAGCCACAGAAACTGTGGACTGAGACTTATCGGCTCCAGCCGGAGCCGATAAAGGCAAAGGTTGAACAACCTGAGGTCTCGGCTCAGAAGCCGTGGCGAAGACCTCGATGCCTTAGAGGGCTTCCCTGTTGAAACTGACAGGGAATCCTCTGGCTTCAATAATCCTCTCAGAATTAACTTTTTTCTTTCCTGCAGGACCCTGGGGCTGAAGCCATGGCACACAGCACAGGAGTCCTGCAGGTGCAAAGGCCCCAGACAATAGACACAAGAAGTGTGAGCGTCTGTCAGAGACATTTTCTGACAGCACGCATCACACTTCTTGAATCCGGAGACCTTTGCTTCTTTAGACATTTCCCTAACTGACAGGTGTACACAAACACACACCCAAACACACAAGTTATACCCTGTCAGCAAAAAATAATAATTTTAGTAGTGATACTAGAATTTAAGTACAATAAAATTAAAGTAAACTACACAAACACTCCACTAGGGAAGGGAAGGCCTAAGGCCCAAAGGAAGAACCAAAGGTTCTTTTAGTAAAGAAACGGGAAAAATTAGGGTCGGGGATAAAGTTAGAAGAAAAAGCTAACACTCACCAGGAACCGGTAGAAGCAACCAACCTCGAAGCTGTAGCGGCAAACGAAATCTGAGGTAACTCTCGCCTAGCATTGTGGGATATAAGGGGAGCCTCGAGCCGGTGGAACCAACTCTCGAGCTTTTAGAGTGGCCGAGTCGGAGCCGAGGTCGGCTCCGAACCCATCCAGCAAGAATGAAGGCGAGATAGACAACTTAACATCTGATGATTCTCAATTAATAAGGATTGCCAATTGAAAATGCAGCATTTTGCAGATGATATGCGACTACTATAGGTGATTTAAATTATTCAATAAAAGAAATAGATGAGGAAATTGAAATGTTTCAAGAACTATCACTGCTGAAATTTAATAATAATAATAAAACTAAAACTTTACTGTTAAAGCAATCACTGGTTAGTAAGTTTAAAGATAAATATAATCCACGGTAGGGCTAGCCACCCAGCTGCTCAAGATGATTGTCACTGCTGAAGTGACACCCTGATCCCATATACAAAATGGGAAAAGGGGTAAAGGATGAAGAGATGGATAAATACAACTTGGAAGGAAAAGAACTAAAATATTTAGGGATAAAATCTATCAAGATGTTAGTAAGAGTATTAGAAATAATTTTGAAAAAAATAACTGAAGTATCACTTCTTATTAAAAATGGAATGATTTTTTTTTTACTTTTGAGGATAGGTTAGTATTTATTAAAATGATTACATTAACCTATATATATATATATATATATATATATATACACACACACATATATATATATATATATATATATATATATATATATATATATATTGCAATCAACAGCTTTAATACCCAACAACAACAAAAAAAGAAAAAGAAAATGGAAAAAGCTGTTACTTCATTCTTACGGTACCCTAAAAAGCTAAGAACTGCTTATAGAAATAGCATGGAAGTATGGTGGGGTTAGCTTTCCAGATGTAGAATCTTATTCAATTGTTGCAAATTACAGCTCTATTATACTCAGGGTAGATTAGACTTATACCAGTCAATGGAAAACTATTCAGGAGCAGATTATATTAAATTCTTATAAGTTTATCACATATGGTAAATGAGAAATATGTAACAATCCTTTCATCTGGTTAATAAACTTTACCTTAAGAGGAAATTAATTTTGGTCTTTAGACTCTGCATATATGAAATCAATTCTTAAAAGAGTTAAGAACTATGTTTTTAAAACCACATTAACATTCCTAGATTGTAGATTTAAGGAAGCTCAGAAAGAACAATATTAAAATGAATTCACTAAAAAGGAATGGTTAATATTATGGTCTGATTAGTTTGAAAAAGGTAAAGCTAAATCAACAGAATATTTAATGAAAGATTATAAGTTGATTGACTCTGTTAATCAGTTTATATTAATCAGTAAGAAATTAAAAAAAAATTATAGTTAGTATGTATGAAGATGAACAGAACGCTATTTACCATTATACCACTATACGAATGCTATCATCAAAGGTAATTGGCCTACAAAGGAAAGTTGGCCAAGTTATGTATGGTAATTTTAAATAATAATAATTGATATACAAATTTTTGGAACTTCTGAGATAGTAGTGGTTGAGTGGCTCAACTGACTAAGAATAAAACTTTGTTACTTAAGTCAGTTAGATTTCTTCAAGTTTATATTGGAAAGTTTTTAAGTGGAAATATATACATTGAATGTTTGTATAAAATCTCTAAACATAGTAAAATTACTTCTTCATTTTGCTGGAGATGTAGTAAAGATGTAAAAGCTGATTGGGCACATATGTTTACAGATTGTGAAAAATGAAATGTATATTGGAAAGAGGTAAGTATGTTTTTAAAGATTTTATGTCTGATAATTGTTGTTTAACTAGATCAATAACTCCAATAAATGTTCCACTTCCTTTATCTGTAAAAGTCAAACAACAAGAAATGTTTTGGAGTCTTCTAGCAGTAGCTAGACAAGTTATTACAAAAAAAATTGAAATTGAACTCAGTTCCTACATTAACAGAATTTTTAAATGCAACAGCAATGCTATGTAAAACAGAAAAACTAAGTGATTAGAATAAGATCTATAAATCATACGAAGTCTTTTAGTTATTGGGATAGCCTTGAAATGTTGCCACTGAAATACCACGACTCTTAATGTGTTCATTGTATAATATTACTCTGATGATTCAATGCATTTCTAGCATTGTATAACTGTATATGATATTGCATTTATTCATTTGTGTGTAGATATTGTATATATGTTATATCAATAAAAAAATTTCTTAAAAAGAAAAAAAGTGCAATAAATTTACCTAAATACACGCGGTAAAGTTTTGGCTGTTAAGGAAACTGAACCTTAAAGCAGGACATTTCATGTGGAGAGAGAAAGTATGGTATAAAAAGATAAGTTTTGTTACAGTGAATCAAGTCAAAACGAGTATACAGTGTAGATACAAAAGGCTACTATAAAGAGTCTGAAAAAGATTAATAAAGATTGTAGGCTGTGGAATTTAATCTGGTGTTTAGACCAAAGCAAACTACTGTAAAAGCTGAGATGAATGGGAGGTTTGGCATAATGATTAAAGTCTTAACATCAGAGGTATGTTACAGGGTTTGATTCAGGTTATTGGCTAGGTTCTCGTTGCCTGGTATCCTTGTTCGTATTTATTTGGTTTAGCTGTTTAGCACTTCACTTGGTTTGTAGATTCATAAATCTACAGACTTACTATTTAGTATTTACCTATGAACTATAAGCTGAGAAATGATGGAATGTGTTTATCAGAGAGGGACTCAGAGAATAACTTACCGAACATTTTTCTTTAGCAATGTAGCAGAATTACAGGCTCTTGGAAAATAATAGCTGAACTCTGTATAATGAAAAAGGTGGTTATCTTAAAGAACAGTAAATTTGTATGGATACCATGAGTGCAGTGATAAAAGGGGCAAAACAGACTGCATACTGATGGTATTTACAGATTGAAAGTATATATCTGGGTTGGGAGGGTGGCCTAATGGTTAAGGTGTTTGCCTTACAAACACAAGGTGCAGGGTTTGAATCTCACAAGGGATAATTGGCTAGGCTTAAAATGGCTCGCAAGGGCAGTTAGCCTAGTACTAACCTATGAACCTATGTTCATGGAACATGCAGTTGGAGAGATGACAGATATAATGAATAACAACATCTGGGATATATGGATAAGGCAAAATATGATGGTGCTAAATTATATAAAGCTTGCTGAATTTATTGCTTATTTTGATTCAAGAATGTTAACTGTGCATCATGTTTTATTTGTTTTAACTGTGGCTGTGATAACCTTAACTATCTTTATATCTTCCTTTAAGTACCATGGGATCTTTAATATCTATCTAAACTACTTCAGCTCAGGCAGGTGAAGCCTTGATTTAACATCTCAGCCTTTTGATCTTCCTGTATCAAAGGTGCATGTGCAATCTGTTGAGACACTGACACTAAGTTCATACAACCTCCACGAAGAAGACACACCAGCTCTGAACTGAACCACTGTATGGCAAGAACAAATAAATCACCTCTGAAAGACAGGAAGTCTGCTTTGTCTGTTTTTTTTTTTCTGCTGGTAAAGAACAACTTCTTATATGTTTGTAATTAGCTAGTTCCATTTGCCATATTAAATGCTACAACTCAAACTGGAGGTGAGGGCACTTACAGAAGTATATATTCACTGAATGATGCTAATTTTTAATTATTTTTCTGCTATTTCCTGGAAATCTTTTATGTCTTCACTCAGTTGTAAATAAAGATGAAGCCATAGTATCCAATGACTAGTTCAATAAGGGAAAAAAATATAATAGTAGTATGGCTTCTTTAGATTGTGAAGATGTCCCCATGGAAATTAACTGAGCCAGGCAAATGGATTTCCTGACTATAGTGGAAACATGACAATCAGAATAAAAAAATAATTGCCCCATACTTATCTGAAGAGAAGTACCATTTATAACATATGAGATGGGAGCAGCTTTTTGTTGAATGCTACCATGCTGTACTTTATTTACATTTAAATCACGTTCATTTTCAGTATACCAGGTATGTCAATATTCCAGCACAGTTTTGAGCAGTTTAGTCCTGATGACTGAGTAGATCATACTGGCCAGCTTGCAGTCCAACAGCATACTTGGCCAACCAAACTTTTAGTATACTAGCCTGGATGCCTGCAAAACAAATGCCAAACAGGAGAGAGCCTGGCACTGACTCCAGGATATCTAACTAGTAATAAGATTACATTCAGATGTTCAGACAGGGTACCAGCAACTTTCACAGCCGGGGAATTTGTTATTTATTTATTTATTGACATTTGTTGACGGGGAATGTTCACTGGGTCAGAAACCCATTTTCAGTGAAGGCCTAGGGAGAAAAGCTCCACAATGCGTAAAATAACATCAGATTACAGAAGATAGGCAGGTATGCAAATTTAGAAAGAAAGATTTTAAATTACATAAAAAATATAGACATTTATCACATCATAGCAAACTTTTTTTACAAATACTGTAGCACCTTTTATTTAACATAGAGGTGAAGGTAAAGACATCTTGTAGAAAAAAGAAATTATATTTAATTCAATTTAAGTGCATTGCCTTAAAAACTGAGATATAACACTAGCACCCACTGACAATATTTTTTTTTCACCAGGGGATGAATTACGTAGGAATAGTAGGTGGACTGGTTGTTAGTGATTGGTTATAGCATTGGATAGAGGAGTAATAAGCAGAAGATTATGGGGGTCTGGTATTAAGGAGCAAGGGCACGTGGGGTTAAGATAGCAGTTTTTTTAATAAGGATTTAAAAGCATTAAGGGACTCTAACAAAGTAATAGCTGTTGATAGAACGCTAAATAATTTAGCGATGTAATAGGAGTATAGGCTTTGTCCTACTGTTTTGTTTGGTTTTGATATGATCAGGAGTTGTTTATTTGTGGACTGTAGATTTCTAGAGGGGGTATAGGGCTGAAGGGATGAAGTAGAGCAGGGCATTTCTCTGGGTTATATACTAGCTTGTGGGCCAGAGTTAGTTGGGTGTAACTGAGGTACTGGGAGACTGTGTCAAATGCCTTGGATAAGTCCAACAGGACTACTGAAGTTATTAGAGCTGCATCTAAAGCCTTGTTCACGGTGTCTGTGAAGGACAGGAGGGGAGTGGTGGTGCTATGGAATGGACAAAAAACATGTTGTGTTGCGGCAAGGAGGTTGTTGTCTATGAGGTGGCTGAGTAGTTCACTATGCATACACTTTTCTAATATTTTGGAGAGAGGAGAAAGAATAGAGATCGGTCTATAGTTACTAAGGTCACTTGTATTATCGCCTTTATGGAGTGGAGTTATAATGGAATTTTTCCAGATTTGTGGGATGGTTCCTTCAGAGATGGCTCATTTTGTTAGAATACTGATGGGGTATGCTATTGCATCAGTAGAAATTTTCAAGTATTCTGGGGTGAAGTTGTCAGCGGATAGGGAACAGGGTTTCAGTTTTTTTTTAAGTTTTAGAATTAGAGAGGTGGGAACAGGTTTTTGGGAGAAACTATGGGTTTCTGGTGTTGCTTTAGTGGTAGTTTCATGGGATGCAAGATGACTGGAAGAAGTTTGTATGGTTGCTTGCCTAATGTTTGTATTATTGGTGATGCATGGATTTGAGTCTGTAGGGGGTTCAGGAATGAGTTTAAGGATGGTGTCAATAACAAGGGAGTTGAAAGTGTGGTTTATATGTTGCAGGGTCATGTCAGGGGATGGAGATGGACTTTGAGTGGTTCTGGGACTGAGGAGAGAGAGAGGATACAGATTTCCAAAAATTCTTGGGGTTGTTTTTATGGATGGATGGTTGTTTTGAGAAACAATTTGTTTTTGTCATTGATGCCTAGCTTTTCATCTTGGTTCCTGAGTCGTTTAAAGTTAGATTCATTTGTCAGTGTCTTGTTACTGCATCAGACTTTCCAGGCTCTATGCCTAGCTGAAAGTAGTAGTTTTGTAGGTTTAGTTAACCACGGAGCATGGTTAATTTTGATTCTTTTTGTCTGTGTGGGGGCAAGACAGTTAGGGGTGTCTAGAAAGATTTTGTTAAAATACTTAACAGCTTCATCTAGTTGTAGAGGGGCTCCAGTTATGGGCTTTTAGAATGGTGTTAAATGTTGATGGGCTGAACTTAATGAGGGTTCTGGTTGTTTTGTAGACATGAGGTTTTGGTTGTTTTGTAGACATGGGGTTTTGGTACCTGGGTTTGGAATATATCTATGAAAGCAGGTAGATGATCACCCAAGGAACGAGGTAGCCAATCTGCAATCTAGCAGACAACACAGGAGTTTACATTGTTTGCCTAACTTTTTAATAATACTCCCATGGGGATAGTGTCAAAAGCCTTGACCAGGTCAAGATAAGCAGTATGCATGGATTGATCCTCTCCATAGCCTTTATAACCTTTTCAAAGCAGCTTACTAGCAGCATCAGATATGGCCTGCCCTTCACAAAACCAAAGCAAATGTGGTCTTAATCATTAAGTTGCCTATGTCTGCATAAATGAATTCTACTCTGGTTAAGTTCAGTTGCTTTGTATACAAGACTCTTGAGGTTCATGGACTGATAATTACCTGGTCTGTATAGGGGCCATCCTTGTGAAGGGGAGTCAGAAAGGCTGTTCTCTAGACATCAGACTCACATTTTATAGATAATCTGAATGATGTAGTAAATGGCAGACTTAAGAATACAGACAGTTATACTATCTGCAACGAACCAAATAAATCCATTAAGGATTCCACCAATTTTCTGTGATGTTATTCGCTTCTGTATTTAAAAAATATATATTGTTATGACAAAAATATAAAAGCAAAATCAGAAAACTCCCTTTGATAGGAATCACAAAATTAGTAAGACATACAAGAAAAAAGAGGAATGTTGCTTAGCTTTCAAAAATTACCATAGCCATAATAAAAAGCAGAAAAAAAAAATGTAGATTAAATAAGGTACAGAAATTACTTTTTCTTTTTTCTTTCTTTTACTTGAGCCACTACTAACCATCTCTCCCTAATATCTTGGCTGTTCAATTGACCTCTTAATTGCTTGGAAGAAACATCCCTACAACTTCCATTCACTTGTCTGGGAGTAGAACCAAGTGAACTAAAACTGGAAGCCATATTCCATGCATCAGAAATCGGATACCCCTTCTAGCTAACCCCTCCATGTGGCAGCTTGCAAGCTCTTCAACTGCTGATTACAGGGAGTGCATGCATACTACCAAACAAATTAATTCCTTTTTAAGTGGCACACACTGCTGCAGTGTGGGCTTACAATTCTTATCACTACAGGCCCCACAACTGCATTCCTGAAGGTGTCACAAATGCAGTGATCTGATCCCCTTCCTCAACTAGATACGTCAGCTGGTGTCTGCCACTCTTTCCAACCTTCACCCACTCCATTACCTGCACTGCAAGTTGAACAAGGGCTCTCTATGGCTTAGTCAAGCCTTTATTCGTCTACACCACAAAGGGAGAGAAATTCCTTATTTTTCTTACATCAAAACTTTCAGATTCAGCCATAAATTCCAGTTAGTCACAAAAGTTGAAAGCAATAATAAAAGCTTTTCAAAACTATCAAACACTTACAAACAAACTAAAGTATGATTAGGACACATAAGAAAAAACATTACTACAAAGTCAAAGTAAACTTTATTTTCATGCAGATCAACAATTTCGCGCAGTGATGTGCACTTTTTCCACTGTGTTGATCTGCATGAAAATAACTTTAACCTCAATACTCTTTCCCTTATTTCTATTCCCTTTCCCCTCACCACACCTCCATTGATGCTTTCTATTGTACTACTGCAATACTTAACCTTCAGTTTCCTCTTAACTTTCAATTACCCATCCTCTGCCTTCAACAAACCTGTCTTTATTTTCATGTGATAAATAGTTCAGCCTTTACATACTACATTAAACATAGGATACTATTTGTGTTACACTGTTACAGCTCTAATTGATGGAAATTTCCTGTTGAGGAAGCCCTTGGCTGGCCCGACTACCACAAAACTTCCACCTCTTCCTGAAGCTGGTTGGCACCCGGACCGATGTCAAGAT
This sequence comes from Protopterus annectens, assembly GCF_019279795.1. NCBI lineage: Eukaryota > Metazoa > Chordata > Ceratodontiformes > Protopteridae > Protopterus > Protopterus annectens. The sequence continues at coordinate 1,354,267,673 of NC_056725.1, forward strand.
GTTTGGGTATAAAGGGAATCAACCAGTGCCACAATCTCAGTTCTTTCTTGCCATTGGAACCCGAAGCAGAGTGCTAGTCATGCTAGTCAATGTGTCATTCAGTCCGCACCACATAAAGAAGACATCTAAAGCTACATACCCCCTTGGGATGCATTTCATATGTTTCTTGGCTAATGTCAGATAAAGTTAATAACTGTCTTCACTGTGGCAAGCAGATACCACACCGGGACTGTCACTCTTTATGTGTAACTTGTTTTGGCCCAGAACACAATGTACTAATGGTCTGTTTTGTATTTGCTTTAAGAGTAGGACAATCAAGATTAGGGCTTAAGTTTTTAGCTAAGCGCTTTAGCAAGTTGTTATTGTCTTGTCATGCTGGTTGGGCCGAGGTTGACCTTCCTCGGATAAGAAGGAAAAGCATCCAAAACATAAGGTGCTGGGTGACACCCACTCGTCATCCCCCAGTCCATCTATGCTTGTTATCATCAAAGACTGCAAAACACTTTTGCAGTCCCCTCCGATAACTGAGGCTGTGGCACAGGCCTCTGTCAAGACACAATCAGAGTCCGATAATCCTCTGGGTCCCTCTACTTCTGCACAAGCTTAAAGACTTAGTTCATCAGTTGGGTCTGAAGCAGCTTTGCAAGTTCTGATTTCTGGCAACCATTCACAAACTGTCAAAGGGGTACCAAATGTCTCTTTTCATGAGGACATCACCTCGGTTCACTGTTTCCAGGATTCAGCTGTCTGTCCACATCCCGGCCCTAGACAGACATCGCCCTTAGACAAAAGCCTTAAGGCCTCATATAAAAAGGCTGCATCCAGCTTGCCCCAGCCGTGGCCTACCACTCTGAAGGTCAGGTCTATCAACAGGACCTGGTTAGGCTGACTGAGGATTTGATTACCACAGTCAGATCCAGACACCTTTCCCTCCCAGGTTCTGCCTCTGAATCTTGTCCTGTTAAAAGGAAAAGGGACATCTCTCCTCAGGAGTCTTCTGATTCCTTTGATTCTGAGAATGACAATGATGAATCCACTTTGAGGAAGATTTATCTATTGTTTCCTATGTGAATTCAGATTCTAATGAGAACCTTGCCTCAGCTTCCCTCACTGAGGTCATTTCCTTTGGGGTGACGCTACACACCCTGAGGGAACACTTCAAATGGGAAGCTCAGGTTTACCCACAATCCAAGACGAGGGTTAGGAATTCCTAAAACTTCCTGAGCATAAACCTCTTACAATTTCCTCCAGTCTTAGAGGTGGTGGATGATGTTTTGCTGGATTCTTCAATGCAGGCAGACTTCTTCCCCTACCCATCAGAAATCAGACAAATTATACAGTGTTATGGATTCCCACAGACGCTTTTTCAAGAACCCTGTAGCAGACCCTGAAGGAAGGTAAATTAATAGACGGATTAAGAGACAATATAATGACCACCTTGGGCATAAAGAGACACCTTGTCCCTGTGAATAACTAAGAAAGGAAAAACAGCCATAAAAGGCTGGAGTTCAGATACTCTCTTAACTGAAGTAAGGGCCAAACAAGAACAATCTTCTAAGTACAATGTTGCAAAGCAACCGAAGCTGCAGGCTAAAAAGTTGCCTGAGTCAATTTTTCAAGCACAGAACTAAGGTCCTTGGAAGGTGGAATAGGCTTCCTTGGAGGCCTGACATGAAGGATTCCTTTAAGAAATTGTTTGACCTCAAACATAGAGGCAAGAGAAGGAGTCAAGGGCATAGGATAGATTTGTGTCCCAGTGACTCCCCCATCTGTGGAATAGACTCCCTCTCCATGTCAAGCAGAGTACCTCACTAGAGCTCTTTAAGAGGAACCTGGACGACTGGATGGGAAACAGAAAATATACCCCTGGGATCCCACCTGTATCCCTGCTGGACAGGGAAAACAGGTGATGACTTTGTGGGAACATGGGTGAAATTCTTGGCTAGGCCTATAAGGACCTCCAGGCCAATAGCCTAGTATCATCCTATGAACCTATATGGGAGACTGCCAAAGCTCAAGACGAAACTTGGGAGGAGGAAGGGGCAGAAAAGTCCCCTAAAAAGCCATGAAGAACTGAACTAGCAAAACCAGCCCTAACTCTTCAGACATCATCCAACTTGCAGTGCTTGGTAAAGGCATGCACAGAAGTCCAGGTAGCTGCTTCAAGAATAGAATTCGTATCTAAACCTTTGCAAAAAGCACCGGAAGAAGTCACAGCTCTAGTAGAATGAGCCTTAATTGAAAAAGGAAGGCTCTTGCTATGAAATGTGCAACAAAAGGAAATACCCTTAGAAATAAGTTCTTCCCTGATGAGATCAGACCATTGGTCTGCCTCATTTGAAGTATCTATCCCATCAAACACCCCCCAGCTGTAACCAGGCTAAAAAACTTCTCAAAAGCTGACTACAACCTTCTAAGGGAGTGTATGTATCAGCAGCTTCACACCACCGCCCCCCTCAGAGGATGCAGACAAATATGCTGAACAGTACCGCCACAGTATACAAGCACCTGTACAACTGCATGGACTCAGCCATAACAAACAGAACTAAAACCTGCTCCTCAAGGAAACACAAACCTATCTGGTTGACATCTGCTATCAACAGGCTTTATAACAAAAGGAAGAAACTGTTGTCCAAGGGTAAAAAGGCACAAATTCCCAACTGAAAAAGTCCTTAATTAGCCTCAACAAACAAATTTGATCATTAGTGAAGACCTCAATTATCAATCAGAAGTAGCATCCAAAACAAAGGCTAATCACAAAGCCTTTTTCAGTTACATCAGGAATCTCCATGGCAAAGCCCAAGTTTGTTCCGAATTAGTTCATAACTGTACCACTGACATCGAACCTGTTGACTTAGCCAACCTGATGGCAGATAGGTTCAGTGCAAATTTCACTCACTTACCCCCCCAAAGGCCCATTCAGCATCCCCGATACTTTTCCCGCACCTCACATCTCCATAGATTAAGTGTTAAAGGTCCTATCCAAGGCAAAGAACACAGCTTCCATGGGACCTGATAGTATCCCAGGCTGTATTCTGCACCATCTCCAGCAAGAATTAGCCTCGTCATTCAGCACCCTATTCAACCATAGCCTAAGTACAGGCTTCATTCCAGCAGAGTGGAGAACTGCCATTGTCATCCCTTTGCAGAACAATGGAGCCACTACTGACCCTGGAAATTATCGACCAATTAGCTTGACAAGTCTGATCTCGAAGGCCATGGAGCATATTATTATGGACCTTGTAAACAAGGACATAGGCAATCTCCAAGAACTTGACCCCACCTAGTTTGGATTCGTCAAGGGCAGATCTTGCCTGTTGAACCTGGTTGACTTTTTTGAGACTGTCACCAAGGCAATGGATGAGGGAAAGTCAGTACATATAGCTTACCTTGACTTGGCCAAAGCCTTTGATACAACCCCCCCCCCACTCAGGCATCATCGAAAAGCTAATACAACTTGGCATAAACCCTATCTCTTCAGGTGGGTGGCCAACTGGCTTACCAATAGGACCCACAAGGTCAAAACAGGTGCCTACACTTGCAACAGAAGATCTGTCATTAGTGGTGTTTCCCAGGAATCTATCTTGGGACGTCTACTATCTGGCATCTACTTCTCAGAGGTCCAGGCAAAGACAAAAGGCCTGTGGCTGACCAGGTCTGTAGATGACTGTAAGTTGGGTGCTGTCATTAACTCCCCAAATGATGTTAACATGCTACAGGAAGGCAACAAATGACTGGTGCCAAAATCATGGCCTTAAGTTAAATGCAAAAAAATGTATTATCATACCATTCAGCAAAAACATGGCCCCGTACTGATTACCACATCAACAGCAACCCCCTAAGCACACAACCTATGGTGAGAGATCTGGGTACACAGGTTGACAACAATCTCACATTCAACCATCAGTAGTGGAAGTGGTCAGAAAAGCCTTTTACTTGGTTCATCTCATAAGTAAATGGACTGCATCCAAAAAAAGGAGGTTATTACCTCTCTGTACTCCTCCCTCATTAGGCCAGTAATTGAGTACAATGCCCCATTTGGTATGTACCTCTCCAAACACCTGCACCAACAGGAAAGGCCATAGAAATACCTCACAAAGAGAATCCATGGCCTCCAACATCTGTCCTATGTGGACAGGCTCAAATCACTATCACTGTACTTGGTATCGTACAGATTGCTCAGAGGTGATCTGTGTCTCGCCTACAAGGCAATCTCAGACCCTGCTCTACTAGAGACGCTCCACATCCATAAGTCTCACTTCTTGCTCACTACCCAATCAAAAGGCCTAAATCTAATATGTGACATTAGCAAAACCTGCTGGAGAGACAGGTTTGTCTCCCAGAGGCTGCCCCGTCTCCGGAATAGACTCCCCATACACATCAAACAAAGTACGTTGCTGACCCTCTTCAAATGCAACCTTGATGAGTGGATGGGAAACCACAAATCTGTCCCAGGGGTTCCACCTGTGTCCCTCATTGACAGGAGCAATAGGTGCTGATTGAGGTTTCCTTTTTGGGGATAAACTCCTGGCTAGGCTTGTAAGGGCCCAAGGGCCATTAGCCTAGTAATCTCCTATGATCCTAACTCCAAGAAGAATGGATACAGCAAGTCCCATAGATCTAGGATGAAAAGAAACAAATATCTTATCAGATATTTTAATAGCCTTAGTCATGTCCAAATAAACCCTAAGTTAATTATGCATGTCCAAAGTATGCACCCTTTCACTGTCAGTTTGCAGAGAGGGGAAAAAAGTAGGCAGATTAATAGACTGATTAAGTGACAGCTCATTAACCACCTCTGGCATAAAATAAGGGTTAGTGCACAAGGACACTCTGTCCTCATGAAAAATCAAAAAAGTAGGACAAGCCATAAGGGCTTGCAACTCACACACCCATCTGGCAGAAGTAAGCGCTAACAAAAGAACAGTCTTCCAGGAACAATGTTGCAAGGAGGCTGAAGCAGTGGGCTCAAAAGGAGCCTGAGTCAATTTATACAAACAAAATTAAGATCTCAGGGAGGAGAAACATGCTTCCTGGGAGGTCTAATATTAAGGATGCCATTAAAAAACTGTTTCACCTCAAATCTAGCAGCTAAAAGAGGAGAAAAAAGAGACAAGCAGAGATAGCTGACATGTGAGCCTTAACAGAAGAATAGGCCAAGCCAGCATTGAGCATCTGACACAAATAAGAAAGAACCAAAGGAGCATCCACAGTAAATGGGTCCAGGTTACAAGAAAGACAGCAAAAAGAAAACTTCTTCCATTTGGATACCTAGGATTTGCTAGTTGTAGTTTTCCTGGCCTCCTGCAGGACTTGCAGCACATCCCCAGAAAAATGGTGTCTCTGAGGAATCAAAATCCTATCACCCACAATGTCAGTTAAGTATGGACAGGTGGGGATGGATAAGAGATCCCTTGGCTTGTGTGAGTAGATCCAACCTGTGAGGTAACCTGTGATGATTGACCCTGGGTAGATGGAGAAGAAGAGGGAACCAGTACTGATGTGGCCAAAAGGAAGTCACCACCAAGATTTTGGGAGCATCCTGTTGAATATTGAACAGGACATTTGGAATGAGAGGAAAGGGAGGGAATGCATAAAGAAACTTCCCCTTCTAAGAGAATGAGATGGTGTCCACCTTCCATATGAGAGGACCTAGGACTTTGGTACAAAACAGAGGAAGTCATCTGTTCAGAGGGGAGGCAAAAAGATCCACTTGAGGAGTACCCACTGGTGGATAATGTCCAGAAACACATCCCTGTGAATCATCCACTCATGGGACTGAGTTAAGGACCTGCACAGAGCGTCTGCCAAAATGTTCTGATCGGAGCAGATATAAACTGCCTGAACAGTCACTTGGCACTTGACAGCAAGATCCCATACCAGAAGTGCCAACCTGCAAAGAAAATAAGATCTCACTCCTCCCTGCTTGTTGATATACACATCACTGTGGTATTGCTTGTGAAAACCTTGAGAGGCTTAGGAGAACGAAGAGACTGAAAGGCCTTAAGAGCCAGCAGAAGAGCCCTCATGTCTTTGACATTGATGTGCTCCTTCTGCTGATGAGGCGACCACACCCCCTGTACCTTTAGGGAGCCAAAAGTCGACTTCCCCCATCCCATGTCTGAAGTGTCTGTGAACAATTCCTAAGAGGGAAAGGGGGGGTGAAAAGGGATGCCTGGATTCAGAGACAACTGCTGAATCCACCAGTGAAGTTACTTTCTGAGACAAGAAGAGGAGGAACTTATAAATTCTAGACGAAGAGCATGTTGAAGCCACACTGATGTCACTAACCACTGAAACTTTCTCATGTGAAGTTTGGCCAAAGGGAGCATTGGTGTAGTGGGTGTCATGAAACCCACAACTCTCAGAAACTCCCTGGTAGTAATGGAAGTCAGAGGAAGAAGAGTGTGAAAGAAAGAAATGAGATTTAAGGCCTTTGGAGGGGGCAGGGAAGCAAGCACTGTCACCATCTGAATCCTGCAACCCAGAAAAACATGATCCTGAGAAGGAGTCAGAGAAGACTTTTTGAAATGTAATGTGAACCCCAGGCTCTGACAAATGGAGAAGGAAAAATGAAAATTTTGCAAAAGGGTCTCTGGAGTGGATGCCTGAATCAACAGGTCGTCCAGATAAGTAAACAACTGGATCCCTTGAAGCCTGCAAAATGCAATCACATGAGCAAGGCATTTGGTGAACACCCTTGGGGCAGTAGGAAGGCCAAAGGGGAAAGCACAGAACTGAAAATGCCAGAAAGCCACAGAAAACTTAAAAACATCCTGAAAAGAAGATGGATCAGAATATAAAGATAAGCATTCTTCAGATCCAGAGATGCCATATAGTTATGAGGGAGAAAGAGAGGAAACAGAATCTGAAGGGACAACATTCAAAAGGAAGGAACCTTCAGAAAAGTGTTTAGATGAGAAAGGTCTAGAATAGGTCTCCAAGTGCCCTCTTTTCTGGGCATTAGAAACAGTCTGGAGTAGAATCCTTTCCCCGTTTGGGACACTGGCACCTCTTGAATAGTACTTTGAGACAAGAGATCTTGAAGAACTTCTGGTAAAAAGGAGATTGAGGAATGCCCATAAAAAGAGGATGGGATTTCCACACCATGAAGTACCCTTAACAAATGATCAACCAAACCCAAGAATCCTGAGTGATCTGAAGCCAAACAGGAAGAGAAATATAAAGGTGAAGAGAATGAGGAATGTGGCTGGGAAGAAATGGATAGTTACACAGTTCCTACTTTGACCAGAAAGGAAGGCCTTGAAGTCCCTGAAAACTGTAGTCAGCAGGAGGAGCCAGTTTGCCACTCCTCTTACCTTTAGTAGAAGGGCGGGATTGCCTACAAACAAAGGCAGGCTAAGCGGGGTAATTTCTCTGAAATTTAGGAATAGGAGAACCAAACACATGTTTAAGCTCCTGTAAGGCCTTACCCTTATCCTGAATAGACAAATCAGCAGCAGCTTCCCCAAACAAAAGTTTAGACTCCAGAGGAGCATCCAACAACTTTGCTTTAATATCATCAGGTAAAGGTTGAAGCCTAAGCCAAGAATACCTCCTCATTACTGAACCAAAAGCAACAGCCCTAGAAAAAGCATCTGCTGCATCATAACTACATTTAATAGAATGACAAACAACTTGAGAGGAAGTCTGTAGCAATGAAATAACAGGAGTTTTACCCTCAGACTCTGGAAAATCAGAAATAAGTTGACAGGCCTGAGAAAGAAAAGCCAACCCAAACCTAGACATAGGGGTTTGATAATTAACAGCCCTAAAAGCTAGGGTAGCAGATGTGTAAACATTCTTACCCAACTTTTCCACAGTTCTGCTGTCCTTGTCAGAAAGCAATAACTTGGGCAAAAGAAGCAATCGAGACGGCTTATCAGAAGCCACAGACACTACAGAGGGTTCAAAAGCAGGACATTTATACATTAAAGAACAATCTTCAGGCACCCTATAAAACCTGTTAGGCTTCTTGGGAACAGAAAATCAGGTGCATGAGAAGCATTGGTAAAAGCATCCAGCAAAGCAGTCAAAACAGGAGGAACAGCCGTAGGTTTAAGAGATTCCAACTTCAACAACTCATAGTACCTCTTATGGACATCAGAGACCTGAGCACAATCCCACTTAAAAAATACATCATCCTAGAAAATGTGTCACCAAAGGAAATTTCCTCAAAAGGAACATCTGGGCTAATAGATATCTCTGACCCAAACTCCAAAGAAGAAGGAATTTGAGTAGAAAAAGTCGAGGATTCATTATCACAATCCAACTCATCCTCAGAAGACCCTGTTCTCTAGGCCTTTTAAGAGGAGTAGAGGACCAAGGAGGAGCAGGAACTGAAACCCCTCGTGGAGGTTTTAAGGACATTTTTGTTTCTTTTTAAAGGAACTTCCCCTCCAAAAACTGAGAAGGCTCAGAGCCAGGACAGCAGTCGAGAACTGATGTAGGAACTTCCTCCCTCAACTAAAGATTTAGGAACTTCACAAGGCCCCATGGAAAAAAATCAACTGTGGTTCCCCCTGAACATCCGAGATGGATGCCTACAAAGCCTCTCCAGGTGTGCTGCCAGCTGGACTCTCACCAGCTTCCAACACAGTCACTGTAGACTAATAAGACAACACAGCTGGGCAAACCTCCGGGTTTGTAACAACCTCCAGAGAAACACATGGCAGACGCTGGACAGTGGAAGATTCTGGTCATACCTTTATCACCTTCTTCTTCCCTAATGGCTGACCCACGAGGCAGGAGATTCGTTTCAATGTATCTTTAGTGAGAAGCTTAAGACACTGGTTCTCAAGATACAAGGAAAGGGAAGAAAGTCTACTGCGAAGGGTTTTCGGAACAAACACCTGACAAACAGAACAAGATGTATGGGTCATGAGAGGCTCCTAGGCAAAAAAGACATTTATCTTGGCAGTCTTTATGGGGAATCGGTCTCCCACACTGGGCACTTACCCTTCCTAAATTATATTACCCTTAAGGAGAACTAAAAAAAAAACAGGAAAAAAAACAAAAACCCCAAGAGGGCACTTATCTGCAACAGCAAAGAAATCAGCAAGCAGGCGTAGGTAGTCCTTACAGAATGAAAATGTGCTCAACTGGACGCATGAAAACAGACCGATAGTGAAAAAATAAGTTCAGAACTGGTGCAAAGAAGTTCTGTTTATGGCAGGCCTTAATGTCACCTTTATGCACTATGCTACGCAAGGAGCTTTTGGCTGACGTTCAGCGTACCTTTTAAATAAGCAACGAATAGTCTTTGGTAGACAGGCCGGATGTTCGGACTTCTGCAGCAGGGAATCTCCATATGGTAAAGAATACTGCAGCAGTGAATGTAAGGGCATCACTCTTACTACGAGATATGGATGGTTGACTGGAGGTCACCAGACCCCAAGAGGAAATTTCATCTTTGTTTATCTGGTAATCATGAGGGCTGCCTTAAAGGGCAAACTAAATGGAGAGGAGCACCAGAAGACTACAAAGGCTATGTGCAGGGTATGGACCAAATGACATGTAAACACTTTTCCATGAAGCACACATTATGGGTCACACTGCTGATTTGCCTTAATGAATTACACCATGCTGTGTGTGTTGCAGCTGTGTGTGAAGTCACTGGGCAAGCTGCATCAGTGATGGCTCATCCATTTTCTGGACAGGATTTCTCAAATTGTGTATAAAAATATGTACCTGTTAGTAGCAAAAGGCATGTTTGCAAATACAGCCTAAGCAGAGTACCCAAGACTCTCACTTTTGTAAGCCTGAGTCTAAATCAAGCTCAGGCTGATGGAAGAATAAATACCAGCTGCCTCCTCAATTCCCAATGTTTAACAAATGAGTTTTCTGTTAACCTGAAAGTGCTTTCACTAATGATGTAAGTCAATGATGCAAGTCAACAAAGTCTAGTCTAAGTTTGTTACTTATTTAAAAAGCAATTTATTATTCACTGACATTTGATTACCAGGAAAGTCCGTTGGGTGGAAGCTCATTTTCACCAGAGGCCCAGGAAGAAATGCTACAAATAACAATTTGTTCAAAATACAAAATGCCCCATTCAATATGCAGATTGAATGGTTTTCATTAAAACCCAAAATATGTTTTCACATTCAGTGTATGCAGTCATCTTTGCAGCTACACTTGTATAATCATACCATGTTTTAATGGCTGGACAAAGCAGGAGTAAACTATAATAACTAGTTTGTAACAAAATATTAGCCATTTACTTCAATAACTAGTTTTGTAACAAAGTATTAGCCACTGACAAATGCATGAGTGTTTTTATTTCCTGAAATGTCAGCATCATAACTGTTAAAACTATCCAAGGCTGATGTGGGGAGGAGATCTGCAACACAATGGCACTAAAGGATTATGCAGCAATACTAGGGAAATTCACTCTGATTTATATACCCAGATGCCCTTCACAAATAAAAAAAGTTACAGCTTTTTATATACAGTGCAGTAGGACAGAAGGAATAACGGGCTAGATCAGAAGAACTCCATTCATTTTCATCACCTAAAACAAATCTGCTACATAAATAAGAACTTTTTGAAATTGATCTTTACAATTCCGTTGGTACAGTACAACACATCTAATTATAACTGCTGTTTACAGGCTGCTGACATGGTTTCAGAATGTCAAAAGTTGTAGTCTGATGTCTGAAAGTAACTGTTAAAAAGAACGGTAATGTGCTTAAGAGTAAAACCTGTATTCCCAGGTGAAGAGAAAACTATCTGCTTATTTTAGCCTGTCAGCCACAGAGACATGAATCACATACAAATCATCAACATAAAAGTACTATTACATTCCACTAATGGCACCCTAAGTGAGATGACACTATCTGGAACATGGTTAAAATAGTAATCATGTGCAATTAATAGGACTGTTTGACGTTTTATTACGCTTTGTAGCGGGAATATGTGCTGGTTGAAACCAATGAGGCTAAGACAAACTCCTGTTGTCATTTACATGCTAATACAAATTAAATAATATGTTTCTAACTTCCATAAAATATGAGAAAATGAAAGAATTATTACCGAGTGTGATGATCTGCAGTACAGGAATCAAATGGCAAATTATCAAAGAAAACATGTTAGAGCAAAAACAAATGAAAATCATTGCATATAATCTAATGTTTACTGGCATATCTCGAAGGCACTGCTGTGTTTCACAGCTGGCACGTTAAACTGCCAAAAGTTGGAGTATGAACCTTTTGTGACAAAGGATTCATCCTTAAGCAGAAAAGGTTGTCATTGTTCTGTTAACTTTACACTTAAAAATATGACACAACAGAAACAATGACTTAACAATATGGTAGAAGGCATGTCACAGCTGCATCTTGTCTTCATTTCAGCAACCTAATTTATTGAATCTACAAGCTCTTGCATGAAAACATATGAAAAAGGTAAATTAGTCACTTATCGGGATTAAACACCACAGGACTCCAGATACAAACATACACACACACACACACACACACACACACACACACATACACACATACACACACACTCTCGCATATTTTATATACGTGCATTTGTGTGTGTGTGTCTCTCTCTCCCTATATATATATATATATATATATATATATTATACACACACACACACACACACACACACACACATATATATAATGTATATGGGTTCCCTATGTTATCAGAACAGCTCAGAAGATCGACACTCAAATCACCGCCATAAGAACGAAACCTCAAAAACACGAAAGTTCACATGCCCAACAATCAACAATCCTGACACTTAACAAAACAAAAAGTTCACTGTTACACACAACACAAGCACACCAACTACCTAAAACCCTACACTACACCTTACAAAAAACTATCTATGCACTAACCTTAACCCAAACCCTAACCCTAAGGTCCGACACTACCGCACACTAACCTTACCCACACCCTAACCCTAAGTCCCTCACTATCGCATACTTACCTTACCTGCACCCTAACCCTAACTCCCTCACTATCGCACACTCACCAGGTCGTGCTCACAAGTTACCCGTCGGTGTTTTTTGTCGGGATTACGACTTGTCTGTCATCTGCTTCGACGGTCTTCTGGCGTCTGTGTTTTGCGTGTTGATCTTCCGAGCTGTTGGTGTAACGTAGGGAACCCAATCCATATACATAATATATATATACATATATATATATATATATATATATATATATATATATATATATATATATATATACACACACACACACATATATATATATACACACACACACACACACACATATATATATATATATATATATATATAAATATATAAAGATATACATATATATGTGAGCGTGTGTGTGTATATATATATAAAACTGCCAATCATGGTTTGCAGGTGAATTAAATCATGTGAAAAAACATTTGAGTCACTATTTTAGATTGTACTACATATAATGTCACTGTTGCAGAAACTGTGCTGTGCCAAATGAGCTATTTCAAACTACTGTGACACTTGTCTACATTTTATGCCATATTGTGCTTCACCTTTTATAGACATACCTGTGATGGCTTCTCTGAAATACATTTTTTGTATTTTCTGAAAATTCCATCACTAATTAGCAACTTTAACAAACGCTTCAACGTAATTTGCAACCAGTAGGTCACAGCAAGGTTTATTCGCTTAAATCTCTAGCTTTCTGTGTGGAGGTCAGATCATAATGCAGTTTTTGGTGATATTTAACACACATGAACTATAGCTGTATATTTAGGAGGTCTTTTGGAAGCTAGCTTTACAGCAGTTACAGGATGGCATAATGCATTCAGATATGCCAACAAGTCATTCTGTACCTGTACGGTCAATTTCAAAGCAGTTAACTGCAAGCACCCTATTCAGCATATAATTCGATATGCACATCGCCCTGCATAGCTATCTGCTATATTTATTTTTCACTGTTTTATGGCATTTTTCCCATAAACTGAAGCAGTTTTATATCTCAGTAAAACAACTACAATTCACAATTGTGTGTTTTTGAGAAGTGTTGAACTTGTTACAGGTATGAAACACATTTCCTTCCAAAAGACTGCATTGTACTCTGTTTTTTAAATTCTATGAGCTTTAGGCTGCAACAACAAACCTACTCTAATGACTACGTGGTACTTATTCATACATTACCGATGTTACTCACTGAATGAATTTCTTTTCACCAATCAAGGCACATTCACAAATTCAAGACAGTCCTATTTTCTAAATAATTAATGCTAAGGGGATTGACTGTGTAGAAACATTAGATGTATTTGAGATGCACTCTTCTGCGTATCACTTTTTGAAAAATGAAATTTTTGCCTGTACAGCAGTATGTGTAGAGTTATCTACATATAATTAGGGAAAAAAAGAAACATTGACTGTTTTTGCAGAGAGAGAAGTTCCATATAAAGATAGCTGGAATGTAAATTATCTCAGGCCATTTTTTTGCCTAAGAAGGGAGGCAACGACCCTGAAAGAACAATGCTGGGAAACAATTCAACCATAAACTATACAAAAAAGGGTGTATACATTCACACTCTGGCAACACAAAAGAAAAACATGTAAAATGACAGGACTGGAGGAAGAGGAGGCAACTGAAACAGTGACCTTATCAGAACATCTATTATTATTAATGGTAAGTTTACTTACATAATTGTACTATGTTTTTTTTTTTTATTATTAATGGGCTATGTACTGTCCATATTTGTTAGTATGTTAAACTACTGCATATGATTGTGGAACTTTTCTCCCCGGGCTTCTGCTGAAAAAGGGCGCTAGCTCAGTCAGACTATCCTGGTCAACAAATGTCAAATAAATAAATGTTCAACACAGATCACTGTTACAGTAGCCTACGCTATATAAGTAAATTACCAAAACTAAAAAAAAGGAGGAGGCCAATAAACAAAAACTCCAATAACCTCTGGAGAATGATTCTAATAAAGCCTGCAACAGACCTTGAAAAGAAATCTGGTTTGTAGTAATTTGTAAATATAGACAGAGGACCAAGTTGGTGTCTCTGGAAAACTTCTGGAGTTTACTATTTTCCAAAAAGCCACTGTGTAAACCAAAGCGCTTGTAGAATGGATCCTAACCCTGCCTATAAGTGGCTAGTTGTGGTGAGTATAAAGGAAAGCAAGAGCATAAAAACAGTCTGATTTCACACTGGTTGTCTTTTCTCTTACCTTTGTAGGAGAAAAACAGGTGATCAGCTTTCCTGAATGCTTGAGTCTTGTATACATGGAATATGATCTGCTTGCTTATATCTACTGTTATCTTAAGTTTACTTACACAAATGTACTTCACATCATTAAAAGCCTTACTGATAAGTAAGGGTCACATCCTCTGCAAAAAAATCAACGGATTTAGTCCCTTGACTTAACACTACAATCATATGCATCAGAACAATTTAATGATTTTTCAGAAAACTGTTTCCTATATACTGAAGTCTGCAAACTACCTCAATCAGTCTAAACATCTAAAAATCTAAATCTAAAAGTCTGTTGTGAACAATTCAGCTTTAAGAGTACATTTATAACCAAATGTAATGTAGTTAATACACTCAAAAAAACATTCAAGTTTTCTTTTGACCCATTCCACAAAATTTATAGTCAACATATCCATATCATCCCAGATAACTGTTAGAAGTGGTAACGTATAAATGAGAGAATTCAACAAAGCCCATGGATATATATATATATATATATATATATATATATATATATATATATATATGACTAAATGGGTACAAAAAGTGCAGATAAATGAAGTGCTGAAAATAAAACACTTTGTGTAAGCACAAACTCTTGTCATCTGACAAAATATTATTAAGCTTTTTTTGGATAAAAAGGTATACCATTTCAAGCTAAAATCTTAAAACTTTAAGTCCTTTGGTAGAGTGAATATTTGTATAGAATAAATGAACACCCATGGTACAAGGTAATCCTCCCTGCTCCACAAAGATACAACTTACCAACTGTAAAAATGTCATAGTATACTTTAACTACATTCTTACACAAGGTGATGCATGATTGAGATATTTTTCCAATACAGAGCCATGCCAAGCTATAACATGTCACCCCAGTGGCTTAACTAATGGTCTGTGCACCTCAACAAGGTTAAAGAACCTTGAATACTTAGACTTTTCAACTACTACTTTGTTTTAAATTTGAAGTAATTATTTCAGAATCTGACTGGCCAAAATACTTTAGATCTCATTTTTAAAATGTGCTGGGTTAGAAGGAATCTAAGTAACAGGCAAGATCCCTGAACTAAGAGTAAACCTCTTTCTTTATATGTTTATCCATTCTAAACAACTATCATCTCCACCCTTATCTACCTACATAATATAGAAGATTATGCTCGGATCTAACCAGTTTACTATGTGTTAATCTCAAGGATGCCAAGAAATACATCTCAAGAGCTTTGCTCTCAAGGTGAACCTTTGCATCCACGTCAAGAACATATCAAGCTGGTCATATTCAGAGTCAGTTATAATCCTTTGTAATACATGGAGCTTAATTTGCTCCATGTACTACCAGTTACAGAAAAAAAAACTGTAGGAGTGAGAAGAGTTTCACCAGCTTTCAAAGCCTATGAAAACTGGTAAACCATTTTGTAAGACTCAGTGTTGCAATAAACTAAAAACAAAGCAAAAAAAAAAAAAACACAGAATGGACATACAAAACACTACTTTATTCAAATATACAATTTGTTAAGTGCTTTCATCCCCAAGTGTCATAGGACTTCATCAGTACAAATCAAACACTACATACTAACACTTTAAATAAAAAATGTCACCGCTCATGTGACTGCATTTGACACCATATAATTAACCCCCTTTTATTTATATTCTAAGCAATTTTTATTCGTAAATAAAAACAAATATATAAAATATAAAAAGTTCCATAAAATATAATAAAAAAATACAAAAATGTTTTAAATTCACAACACATAAGACTTCAATTTTAAAACATTTTCTAAAGACAAATATCCATTCAAACCTGGATAAGAATCGGCATTAATCACAAGGGTAGGACGTTTGCATTTATTGAGAGTGTTAGAGAAAGCCAAAGAATGAACATTTGGAGGTCCAGAAGTTGTGGTAGTAGCTTAAATTTAATGTTGATTCTAATCCAGGTTTGAATGAATATTTGTCTATACAAAGTGTTTTAAAATTGAGATCTTGTATGTTGTGAATTTAAAAAGTTTTTATATTTTTTTACATGCCATGGAATATTTTTATATTATATTATTGATTTATTCATCTATCCTTTGTTGACCAGGTTACTCCCAACTCTTTTCAGGGGACACTTGAGGTGGTATTCTTACTACTAGGGGAAATTTGGTTACAGCATCAGGGAACTGCCCCTACTCTTCGGCGTAGGGGGACGCATTAGTGTGTAATGTCCTTGGCTTCCTGTTTTCTTTTCAGGCACATAGGCAGCGTGGAGAAACAGGAATCATGGAGGAGAAAAACTGTTGCTAATGTTATCGGTTCTGTTGCAGTTATTAGCAAATATAGAGCTGTTATTAGAACAGCTAAGGCAGCTACTGTAATGGAAGGCGAGTCAGAAAAGATATTAAACGAAGAATGTTAAAACAATAATCAAAAATGAAAAAGAAATGAATAAAAAGCAAAACAAAATGAGGGAGATGAAGCTGAAATGGCTGATTCAGAGGAAATATTTAAATGTGATCTTTTTGTAACAGATACTGCAACAACTGAGTGTGTTGCTACAACCCTCCAATCGGGAGGGTTGCGGGATGTGCATCTAAAGGAATTACTACATCAATGTGAACCAGAGAGCGAGAAAGCAGTATCATGGGGAGAGATAATGGACAGAATCCATGAAGATGCACACCAGGAAAAGAAGAAAGAAGATAAGAAATCATATGTGCAGACAGTAAAAGAAGGTGAAAGGAGAGAAGTGAAAAAGACCGAAGTTAAAAGAAAATACTGAGTGAGAATAAGTAACAAAACAGAAAAGGAACTTGACAGGTATGAAATGTGGGACAGCATCATTTCACCACTGGGTGTTGAGCCCAGAGAAGTGTCGGCCTTTATTTCTATTAATAAAAACACTTTTTGTGATATTTTTGAATAGGCACAATATATGGAAAATTTTCTAGAGAATTATGAAAAGAAAAAAATATAAACCCTTGGAACTTATACATTGTTTAGGCATTCAAGAGAGAGGCATAAAAAATAATATTCATACAATTTCAAACTGAAGTTGAAATAAATTATGTAAAGGACTATTTAAAAACTGTATGTAGAGATGTTATATGTATGTTACAAAAATATATAACAGAGGTTTATGGATTGGGGAATGGGAATGTGGTGTAATACTGAAAATGCAAAATGAGAAAATTGTGCATTTTCTAAGTGTAATTAATACAGAGGGGAATAAGGGCATGGTTAGATACTGAAGACAACCAAAGACATGTATTTATTTGACAAAGATGATTATTTAATTAAAAATTGTGATAAAAGAAAATGTTTTATATGTGGTAAAGTTGGTCATGAACCAAGAAGTGTGGAAAAAGTGCATAAAATGTGAAGGAACAGGACATTAATGGATAGACTGTAAAGTTGTAGAAAACCACAAACAAGAAACCGTAATAGACCAAGATGAGGAAAATGTTACATTAAATAACACACAACAGCCACAAAAAGAAAACATGTATTAGAAGGGTGTAAGATTGGATGTGAGAGATATGAATAAAACAAAAGGAAAAGAAAGAGAGATACAGAAGTTAGCAATTCGAGTGATGAAGAGGAAGACAAATGGGAAAGTGAGAAGTAAGAAAAATTCTATAGGAAAAAGAGTTAAAGATAGAAAATGTAAGTTTAAATGTAAATACAGGCGAAAACTAAAAGGGAAAAGGATAAAAAATATATAACAAAAATATATCCTTATAGTGAGAGTTCTAGCCATCAATGTTAATAGTATAAAGGACATCCATCGTAGGCTAGGAGTATTAGAATGGTGTAGAGAATTAGATATGGATATTATAGCATTAATAGACATAAAAATAACAGAAGAAGAAAGAATATAAAAAAATGAATTATGGGAAGGTAAAGTTATATGGAACCTAGGTAATGAAAAATGTTCAGAAATAACTATTTTATGTAGAGAAAAAATATATATATAAATTATAGATTATACAACAGTTATGATTGGAAGACTATTAATATTAGACATAAGATTCAAAAAACAAATTTACAGTGATTACACTTTATGCATATACCTTACAAAAGCAAAGAGAAATAATGATCAGAAAAATATTAGATTATGTGAGTGTAAATAATAGTAATGGAGAACTTTAATTGTGATTTAAGACATAGGTGAAAAAAGGAGATGATGTTAAAGTTATGTTAGACATGATCAAAACAGTACGATGTATTTCTGGGAAAATAAACAATGGACATAGGTTCATAGGTAGGTACTAGGCTATTGGCCCTAGGGCCTATATTAGCCTAGCCAAATGGTACCATGGCTTTTGCCACCCAAGAAAAATATTGTCCTGTGCCCTTGTCAAGCAGAGCCACAGAAGTGATCCCCAGGGTGAATTTCCTATCTCCCATCCAATCAAGATTTTTATTGAAGAGTGCTAATGAGGAGCTTTGTTTGATATAGATAGGTAGTTTGTTCCAGAGTATGGGAAGTCTCTGAGACAGGAATCTATCCCTCCAGCATGTTCTGTTTATTGTGGTGACAAGGTTTATGTCCCTAGAGCGTGTAGCTCGGAGGGATTGGCATTTCTTTACTTGCAGCATGTCCAACAGCTCTGGGTTTGACATAGCTTTGTATGTTAGGCAGAGATCGCCTCTGAGTAGGCGATATGTGACAGAGTAAAGCTGGAGTTTTTTGAGACGGTCTGTGTAGGGCATCTGTTTGAGGCCGGTAATCCTCTTTGTGAGGTATTTCTGTGGCCTTTCCAGTTGTTGCAGATGTCTTGTGAGGTACATATCAAAAGGGGCGTTGTACTCTATATGGGTCTTATGAGTGATGAGTAGAAGGGAACAATTACTGCTTTTTCCTGGATGAGAAACCTTTTGTGATGAGGTGTGCCACGTATGATTTCCTGACTACCGTAGCAATGTGATTATCAAAGGAGAGACTACTGTCCACCTGTGTCCCAAGGTCTCATCACACTTTCGGTGTTAAGTACACTACCGCCTATGGGGTAGTTCATGGGTACAGAGTTTTTACCAAAAGGGATGACAATGCACTTTTTGGCATTGAGCTTGAGGCCATGGCTTTGACACCAAGCATCTGTCTCAGTGAGGCCCTTTTGTCGGATGTCCACATCGTTAGGAGATTTGATTATGGCTCCTAGTCTGCAGTCATCTGTGAACTTTGTTAGCCAAAGACCTTCTGTGTTAGCCTGTACTTCAGAGAAGTAGATACCAAACAGGAGAGGACCTAGGACTGAACCCTGTGGTACTCCACTTGTCACTGGTATGAAGTTGGAGTTAGAGTCTGCTACTTTCACAGTGTGAGCCAGTTGGCAACCCATCTTGTGACATAGGGATTTATACCTAGTTTAATGAGTTTGTCTATAATTCCAGAGTGGGGGATGGTGTCAAAAGCCTAAAGGAAGTAACTTAAAAACTGAAACTGATTATTTCATAGTATCAGACAGTTTAACCATAATAAATCAAGGGTGTGACATAGCAGGATTTTTAGATCATTTAGCTATATGGACAGAGATTCAAGAAAAAATAGGCCAAGTAAAAACAGGTACAGGACTAAAAAGAATTAATGAATCAGAATGAAATGAGTATATAAAGAATATATGACAGCAATTATGGCTGGATCACATAAATCTGAGAGAATTTTACAAAAATTGGACAAGTTGGTGAATCAATTTGAAAGAAAAATATAGAAAAAAAGTATTAGTATGGCAAAAGACAAAAAGATTACTAGACAGTGATAAATATAAGGAAATCAGTAATCAAATATTTGGAAATATAGATAATAGAGAACAATTTATAAAAAGAAAGAATGTTGTATGAAATGAAAAAATTGCAAAATGTTATTCAAACAAAGATATTATTACAGGGAAGAAAAGAAGCAGCAGCACCTTACTTAAAATGGTTAAAAAAATAAGAGAACTAAGAAATTAAATGTGATGCACAGTGAACACACAAAAGAAATTATGCAAACAGTCAAGAAACACATTCTAGATACCTTTACTATACATGGTACTATAAGGAAAAGTAAATGGGAGTTAAATAAAATAACTGAGGAAGATAAGACAGAAGAAAAGATCACAATGATGGAACTTAAAAATGTGTTAAAAACAGTACATGCATAATCAGCTACAAGTTTAGATGATCTTGAATACTTAATGTATTAAGACATGCAAGAATGGCAAAAAAAGAAGTTATGTACTCACCATAATGTTCCATGTTTGTTGTCCACTTCGCCTTCATTCTTACTGGTTGGGTTCAGAACCGATCATCAGTTCCAACTCGGCCGTATACTAAAGCTCGAAGACTTCCTCTTGGCTCGTGGCTGAATCCCTATCCCATCATGCACTGATGTAGTTCCCCAGATCTTGTTTGCTGATAACTAAAGTAATGAGTCTATATGTACAATATTCTGTAGAATATACAGATAAGAAAGAAGTCAGAGAACTTCATCGCCAAAGGAAAGAAAACCTCTAAGCCTTCCAGAAGCTTTGGGCTGGGGGAAGGTGGGAGGGATGTAAGAATGAAGGCGAGATGGACAACAAACATGGAACATTATGGTGAGTACATAACTTCTTTATGTTATGTTGTCCTATCGTGCATTCATTCTTACTTGGTTGGGATAGCATCCCTAGCACCACATTCCCTCATGGGAGTACATTCTTCAGGACAGTGGAACCAAAGTAGGCCCTGTCCTTGGAGGCCAAATCTACTTTGTAATGAGCGATAAAGGTATGGGACCTTGCCCATGTAGCAGCGGCACAAATGCTGGTCCAGTGATAGTCTAGATATATAAACAGATGATGCTGCTATGGCCCTTGTGGAGTGTCCCTTGATTTTAAAGGGTAGATATCTGTTATTAGTAGTGTAGATAAAGGTGATACAGCCTGAACGCCAGTTTGAGTGTGTGACCTTAGAAGCAGGCATGCCTTTTTTTGCTTCTGAAAAGGAGAGAAACAGCTGATCCAACTTCCTAAAATCCTTGGTTCTGTGTAAATAAAAGCGTAATTGTCTATGAACATCTAATTGGCGGAGCTTGTATTCTGACTTGTTGCCATGATTAGGAAAAAACACTGGCAGCTCAATAGACTGATTTAGATTAGCTTGAAAGCATACTTTAGGTAAAAAGGATGGAGAAGTCCGAAGAGATACTCTATCCTTATGGAATATCATATAAGGAGGTTTGATGGATAAGGCTTGTAGTTCTGAGTCTCTCCTTGAAGAAGTAATGGCAAACAATAAAATTGTTTTCCATGACAGAAATTTGAGATCACGTGTTGATGCCAGCTGAAAGGGAGGCAGAGTTAGGCGTGATACGACAAAATTCAAATCCCATGGTGATAGAGGGTCTTTATTGGGAGGTCTTAATAAATAACTGCCTTTTAAAAATGCTTTGCACAATCTGTGTGACATCAAGTTAGGAGTCAAATCACCTATATGAAAACTAGAAATTTCGGCTAATTGGACTTTTATAGTAGCTGTAGTGGAACCTTGATGAAACAACTCTGTCAGGAACTTAAGAATAGAACTGACTGAGGCAGAGAAAAGATCAGTGTCTTTGGTTGAAGCCCAGTACGAAAATCTTTTCCATTTACTGAAGTATAACTTCCTGGTTGAGGCCTTGTGTGAGGATATTGGAATATGTTTCACTGCCGGCATGATATTATGAAGTCTGATTAAATTTGGAACTGGGGCAGCCGCGCTGTCAACTTGAGGGTTTGGAAGGAGGGGTGGGGTGTTCTGGACGTATGAGTCAGAAGGTCTGGAACTGGGTCCAGAACCCACAGTTCCTCCTGAAGATGAGGCCAGAGAAAGGGGAACCAAATCTGATGAGGAAAATGTGGGGCAATGAGGATTAGTTTGCTTCCCAACAACTTGGCTGTCTGAATGACTCTGCATATTAGAGGAAATGGGGGAATGCATAAAGTAGTCCCGACGGCCAATCATGAACAAGTGCTTTCCCTTGGTGACTCCCCTGGAGGGGGGATCAGGGCAAAGCAGCTGCTGCATTTGGTATTCATGAGAGTGGCAAAGAGGTCATAGCAAGGCTGGCCCCATTTTCGGAATATCCTTTCCGCTACTTCTTGTTTTACGGACCACTCGTGAGGCATTAATATCACCCTGCTGAGCCTGTCTGCTATCACGTTGGATTTTCCCGGGATATGCGTTGCTCCAGAAAATGTTGGGAAGAGGTTGCCCATTGCCATACTCTGAGCATCTCTCAACAAAGGGGGTAGGACCTGGCTCCTCCTTGCTTATGTACCAGACCACCGACATGTTGTCGGTCTGAATTGCAATTGTCCCTAGTGGAAGAGAGTCCTGAAGTGCTTGCAACACCAAGAGCAATGCGCTCACATCTAGGACATTGATGTGCAAATAGGCCTCGTGTTCTTGCCAGCTACCTTGGATCATCCTCCTCAGATAATGCCACTCCCACCCTAGCTGGGAGGCACCCATGGTCACTGTTGCCACAGGCTATTGTGGGATAAAAGCCACCATCATAGATCCTTCTTGCATGACTCTATAATCCTGATCTGGTGAGATATGGGAAGTTCTTGAAATGACCACTGAGAAAAAATGAGCCACTGAAGAATTCTTATGTGCATACGAGCCAGGGAGACCATGGTTATCACTGCTGCCATGGTTCCTAGGACTTTTAGAACTGTTTTCACCTTTACTTTGGTCTTTGGCAGAAGACTGAAAATTTGTTGTCTGAGCAGAGAGATTATTTCTGTGGGTAGCTTTGCCATCATGGAGACTGTGTCCAGATCTGCTCCTATAAAGGTAACATGCTGAGATGGCAACAAGGCAGATTTTCCTGAATTTATCGTTATCCCTAAGTGGGAGCAAAGGTGTTATGTGGCGTCTCTTGCCTGCTGTAGTAGATGCCTGGTGGTGGCAGTCAGGAGCATGTCATCTAGGTATGGAAACACTTGGAATCCTAGCCACCTCAAGTGAGCTGTGAGTACTACCATGCATTTGGTGAATGCTCTTGGGGCTGTAATGAAACCAGAGGGCAGAGCTCAAAATTGGTAATGACTGGCTCCCAGCTGGAAGCAAAAATGACTCCTTGACAGCCTGCCCATTTTGATGATGTAGTACGTATCCTGGAGGTCTATTGAGCACATCCAATTATCTTTCCCTAAGAAGGGAAAAATTGACTGCAGTGTCACCATCCGGAACTTGGTCTTTACAGATTTGTTTAGTTTGCTGAGATCCAAGATGGGTCTCCAGTTCTTTTTGGCACTAAAAGGAATCTTGAGTAAGTTCCGGATCCTATTTGGTCTGCGGGGACTCTTTGGATGACTCTTTTTGTCCAGCAACTTTTGAATCTCTATAGTTGCTTGTTCTCTTTGACTGGGTGGAACGCCTGGGATGTTTTTTGACATTTGGGATGGGAAAGCAAAAAGGTATGGAGTAACCTCTGGATATTATGCTTTGTACCCACTTGTCTCTTATGATCTCTCGCCAGGCTTCTGGGTACAAAGACAACCGACCCCCGACTGCCTCCAGAGGATGGCAGGCGGGCCTCCTTTCAGCAATGCTGGAAAGGTCGGCTTTGAAAGGAATCTTGGTCACCCTGGTTTTGCAGACCCCCTCTTCTGCATGGATGGCGTCTTTCATTATTTCCCCCTCTGCCCCTGGGGGAGGATTCACTTTGTGCATCTTGAAAAACTCCCTGGGATTTCCTGAACCACATTTTTCCCCCCTCCTGACCTTTGGGGTAGGGTCTAGAAGGTACAGAAAAACGTATTCAAAAGGCAGGGAGAGTTTTCCCTTCCTGCTTGCATCTGGTGAATGTCTCTTTTACTTTGGGTCCAAAAAGTGAGAAACCATCAAAAGGGGCATTGACAAAGGTAGACTTAAAACGTTCCGCAAAGTGACACAAGTGACTCCCAGGAGTGTCTCCTTAGGGAAACCCCTGAACCCGCTGCCCTACTCACTCCATCCGCTGCATAAGAGATCAGTCTCATGGAGGAGTTCACTACAGAGTTTAAGGTGGATAGCTGAGAGGATACCTTATCTGAGACCCCTGCAGCCAGTGTACCTTGAAGAGCATCTCCTAACTCTTTCAGGATATCTCTTTGAAGTCTCTGAAAGTGTGTCAGGTATTTTGGCGATCTAAGGGCAAAAGTCGCTGATGAAAATATACGCTTCCCATATCTATCCATCACTCGAGACTCCTTGTTCAGTGGATGAACAGATGAGGATGTTTCGTAAAGTTCCTTCTTAGTGGCTGCTGCTGCCACCACCATAGCATCTACAGGGATGCCTTTTGTGAGAAATTCCTTGTCTGTTGGAGTTGTAATAAACTTATTTGGCCTCCAAGGGTCCGGTTCCATTGTGTCTGGTGACTCCTATACCTTTCGAATAAGTAGTTCCATGAGTTCGTCGAAAGGCGGAGACACCCATGTGGCTGAAGGTTGAAATCCAAAAGCCTTCACATACACTGACTCATCAGAAGGGTTGATGGGTTTCCAGCCTCCTCTCTGTTTAAGTATTTCTAGGATATCCGCAGAGGGCGACACTGGGGACCCTTCTGACTCCTCGAGGTCAGAGTCCGAGGTGATTGTCTCATCTGGGGAGTCCAGGTGATTCCTCTTGCAGAGTCTCCTCTGGGGAGACTCCTCAGAAGGGTATTCTGGAGAGGACTCGGAAGAGTGAAGTTCACCCGATGGGGAACCCTGAGGCTCAGAATCTCCACTGTCCTGTGGCTGGGAAGTTGCAGAGACAGAAACCGGTGCTTGAGGGAGGAGAATGCCAAAACCCTTGTGTAGAGCTGTATGAGAAGACAGCACACTCATCAGCTCCTCCACCCTGATCCAAGGACACCTCCGGTTCTGAGAAGCAGAGGAGACCCCTGGAGAAGGAGCCGAGTTCACCCGCGCCGAGGTCCTGAGAGGCAAGCTCAGAACCGAAAGGTCTTGGGTCCGAGCGTCCCTTCCAAACCCAACCAGACAGCTTCAGCTCCCAGACATTTCAGATGGCACCGAGGATGTTAGAGCGGACAACAGGTACAAAATGCCCATGGTGGGTCTCGGCACCAAAGTATTTACTACAATTGGTTCCAGGAATTCTGTCTCCGATGTTCCAGATTGGCTCAGAGGAGGAATCGACGTGGATGAAAACATCTTTGCTGGCTCCGAAACCGACTGGGTTGGAGCCAACAGGAGTTTTGTCACCGCCAGCATCTTCAGCAGTCTCCGTACCACCCTGTTCACACTGTCATCCAACAGGCTTCTGGAGGACCTAGAGGAAAGGGTTGGTGAGCAAGATCTCTGTAAAATGGGAGATCACAGAGCAGGGGAGACCGGTAACAATTCAGGTGACCTGCTGTGAATCTGAGTCTCTCTCAGTTCCGAACTCTGTGGCGCCGAGGATGTTGATTTGTCTGATCCAGTATGTTTATCTCTGATGGAGTTGTCTTTGCTATCTTTTCTGGTAGTTTCAAGTGGCCAGAAGAAGATCTCTTGGCAGGTTTGTCAGTTTTGGTAGATGGGGACTTGGACTTACTGGAGGTGCTCTGACCTTCTATGATTTCAGAAAAAGGAGTCTTTAGAAGTCCTCTTATGATCAATTTGTTTCTCCTCTCTAGTAAAACCCTCGAGCTAAATGAATGGCAGAAAGTACACGAGTCTTGCAGGTGGATGGCTCCGAGACAGTATACGCATATACTATGTCCATTGGTTATGGACATTTTTCTGGAAGCATTTCTAGCATTTCTTAAAGCTGGATGGCTTTGATTCCTTTTGATCCTTAGACATTATCACATAGTGAACAACCAGGCACAACTACTTATTACACTAACTGAAAACTAATATCACACTGTAAAATATACTAGTTCAGACAACACTCTAAGAGGATATGTAAATATGTATATAAATGCACACCACACACTAATATACAAAATCTAAAGATTTCAAAAAAAAAAAAACACAATACACCCTTAACGATCTGCAGAGGAAGGAAGAGGAAGGGAAGTAGCTTTGCCCTCTAACTTAAATGGGCGCTTGACCCTCTAACTTAAACAGGCACAAGCTAAGCCAACTACCAGGTTAAAAGAAGGAAAGAAACAACAGTGAGTTGGACGCACTTCTAACTTAAACAGTGCGACCATGGAAAAGTTTAACGAAACCCTAAAACATGGGTTAGAAAGTTCAGGCGGGATAGGAGGAGAAACCTGACGAGAAGAGGGACGGCCAACCACAAACACAATAACAGCTAAATATGTGCAAACAACACTCACAGCAACAGAGAAATAACTCATTAAAGAAGCTATATAACTAACTATATAAGCAAAAAACTTGAATGAAGACAATTTTTTGAAAAAAATTCAACACTTAGCCATGACCAAGATGAAGAGCCTCCAATCTGTTTAGTAGCAAATGAGATCTGGGGAACTACACCAGTGCATGATGGGATACGGATTCAGCCACGAGCCAAGTAGAAGTCTTTGTGCTTTAGTATACTTCTGAGTCAGAATCGATGATCGGTTCTGAACCCAACCAGTAAGAATGAAGGCGAGATCGGACAACATAACATGAATTTTTTCTAAAAGTGCTAAATGAATGGTTTGAAAAAGGGATAAATAATGAAAAATATGTATAGGAATCATGAAATTTATATGGAAAAGGGAGAAAGAAAAGATAAAAAAAGTACAGTTTTGTACCTACCATAAATGTAGATGTTCGAGGATTCCCTTGCTGCAGTCCTGACTATTGGGTATAGTCCGCGTCCCAGTCGGCCCGAATACCAGATGACGTCGGTCATGGCGCCTTAGACTGACGCCAGTACGTCAGGGTACTAATGCGCATGACCGACGCCATTTCCTCAGTCTTTTCTTGCCCCAGATGTCAGAAGACCCAAAAAGACAAGTCCCAAAAACAACCTGCACCAATAAACATGTACAATATATACAGTAATATATATACAAAAATATAAGCATGTAAAGGCACCTACACCACCACCCTGAAACACAGAGGGAAGGAGGGAGAATTGGACTGCAAGGGAATCCTCGAACATCTACATTTATGGTAGGTACAAAACTGTACTATGTTCTTCGCCTTCCCTTGCTGCAGTCCTGACTATTGGGTAGAATCCCAAAGCAGAGGTAAGGGAGGCTGGCAAATTATAAAGTAGCAGGAGCTGACAACATGCCTTGTAAAACAGCTGTGGCAAAACCAGCTCTAGACTTAGAGTATATAGGCAGGTGATAATGCCTAGAGAAAGTATGCACTGAACTCCAAGTAGCTGCTTCCAGAATATCCTTAGTTGCCACCCCCCTTAGAAATGCTGTTGAAGTAGCAGTAGCCCTAGTGGAATGAGGCCTAATCCCAGCTGGAACCTCTTTGCCATGATGGGAATAACAAAATGCAATGCAAAAGCCAATCCACCTAGAAATAGTTTGTTTTGACACAGGTTTGCCCTGTGAACTTAAAGCAAAAGAAACAAGTAACTGCTGAGACTGCCTAAAATCTTTAGTCCTGCTCAAATAATAACGCAATTGCCTGTGTACATCTAAAGTGTGCAAAATCTTTTCCCCTTTATTTTGAGGATCTGCAAAAAAACGTAGGCAAATGAATAGTTTGGTTTAAAGCCACACTAGAAACCACCTTAGGCATAAAGGAAGGATTAGTACGTAATGATACCCTGTCCTTATGGAAAATCAAAAGGGCTCTACTGCCATAAGGGCCTGCAACTCAGACACCCTTCTTGCAGAAGTAATAGCCAACAGAAAAGCCGCCTTCCATGACAAATATTTCAATTCAGCAGTAGCTGCCGGCTCAAAAGGTTGTAGAGTAAGTTTTTCCAACACAAAATTGAGATCCCAAGCAGGAGTAGGAGCTCGGGGGTCTTATATTCTTTGCCCCTCTAAGAAACTGCTTGAACAAAGGATGCGAAAACAAAGGTGGGTCACAATCATAGTGAGCTGAAATTGCTGCAGCATGAATCTTTATGGAAGAGAAAGACAAACCTTTGTCCAATAACTCAGTAAGATATTGAAGAGCCACACTCAAATTAGGCTCTGAAATCTCCAAATTCTTTGCTGTACACCAAAATAAAAATCTCTTCCATTTTTCTGCGGACACTCTCCTAGTACTAGGCCTTCTAGCTTCCATAATCACATTTAAAACTTGTTGAGGAAGCTGAGACCTTCCATGTTTCAACACAGAATATGCCAAGCTGTGAAATGGAGAGATTGAAGCTTGACATTGAGCAGATGACCGTCCTTCTGAGATAACAGATGAGGAATCAGAGGTAAAGGCCATGGAGGCTTCTTTACAAGACTCCTTAGAAGTGGGTACCAGTGTTGCCGAGGCCAATCTGGAGCTATCAAAATCATCCTTGGCCTGTCCTGTCTGACCTTTAGTAATACCTTTGGAAGAAGAGGTAGAGGTGGAAAAGCATAGACATGAAGGTTTTTCCAACTGAAAGACAGAGCATCCACTTTCCAAGCTGTGTGATGAAACCCCTTTGTGCAATACCTTGGCAGCTGGTGGTTTAGTGGAGAAGCGAACAGATCTATGTCTGGAGTTCCCCATGACACTGTCAATTTCTGAAATACATGAAGATCCAGTTTCCACCGTGGGGATCCATGATTTGTCTGCTTAATACATCTGCTAGGAGTTCTGTGCTCCTGGCAGAAACCTTGCCTGAAGAGTCAGTTGCAGGCTTAACGCAGTCTCCCATAAAATCATTGCTTGCCTGCATAGAGGATAAGAATGTGTTCCCCCTTGCTTGTTGATGTACCACATGACAGTTGTGTTGTCTGTCAGAATCAACACCTGCCCTGGAAGAAGTAACTCCTTGAACGCCATCAATGCAAACTGGACTGCTAACATCTCCTTCATGTTGATATGTAGATGCTGTAGTCTGGCAGGCCACTTGTCTTGTATCCACTTTCCATTTAGATGAGCTCCCAAGCAGTGTCCGAGGCATCTGTCGTTAAAATCTGACTCGCCTCTGGCCGGGTCACAGAGAGTCCCTTGTTTAGGTGACATTCCTGAGCCCACCACAAGAATTCCTTTTGAAGGCAAGGTATTATTTGAATGACAGTGTCCAAATCTTGGCAGTGCTGTGTCCATACATTTTGAGATACCATTGCAGCTTCCTCATATGCAGTTTGGCATTGGGAAGCACCAGAATACAAGATGCCATGAACCCTAATGCTTGAAGGACTGTCCTTGCAGTCAGCACGGACTGATGAGATAGTTGATGGAAGTAAAGTGACAGACTCTTTTGTTTGTCCGGGGTTAAAAAGGCCATCTGGGCTGCTGTATTCAGTCTCACACCCAGAAAGCACATGTCTTGAGAGGGTACTAGACTGGACTTTATTTCGCTCACAGAATACCCTAGGCATCTTAGCACTGCTATGACATATTCCAGATGCTGTAGAAGGTGTTCTTTTTCTTGAGCCAGAATCAGGCAGTCGCCCAAGTAAGGATAAATTTGAATGCCTTGAAGCCTGAAGTAAGCTATCACTGGAGCCAGAACCTTTGTGAATACTCTGGGCAGTAGATAAGCCAAAGGGCAATGCAGAGAACTGATAATGAAAATCTCCAGTTCGAAACCGCAGATACTTTCTGCAACTTAGCCTTATGGGCACATGAAGGTAAGCTTCCTTGAGATCCAAAGTTACCATCCAGTGATCCTTGCCCAGCAGAGGTAACAGTTGCTGTAACGCCAACATCTTGAACTTGGGAATGTCCAGATAAGTGTTGAGGATAGATAAATCCAAAATTGGTCTCCACGTGTTCCCCTTCTTTGGTACTAGGAACAGGCGAGAATAAAATCAAGCCCCTTTCTGACACAGGGACTGGCTGAATAGCCCCTATCTGGAGTAACTGAGAAACTTGCTTGAGAGCCTCTTTTCTTTGTGGAGGAGGAACATCTGGCATGCCTTTGAAAGGGGCATTGTGTGGAAATAAAATCTGTACCCGTGATGAATGATATCCAGCACCCATCTGTCTTGAGTGATTAAATCCCAATTTTCTTTGAAAAGAGACAATCTTCCTCCCAAAGGAGCTGCCAGACGAGAGTCCACTGGCAGCTGAAAAGGCAGGTCATTGGTTCTGCTTACGAAAGGACTGACCCCTGCCCTCACCAGAAGTCTGAGCAGGTGAACTGTCTGATCTAGGCCTAAACGAACCTTGAGCCCTGCCCCTACCACGCCTAGCTCTCCCCCTAGACTGGGAACCATAAGCAGGATATGTCCACCCCTTAGCAGGCCAATTTCTACTAAACGGAGGTTGCACCTGCAAAAATCTTTAACAGTCTGCATAGACTTAGCTTTGTCCTCCATTTTCTTTAAAACTGCTTCCACAGGCGGTCCAAACAACACATCAGACTGTAAAGGAGCATCCAAAATCCTGGTCTTAACATGCTCAGCTAAATTCTGATCCTTCAACCATGCATGTCTGCGAAGAACAGAACTAGTAGCAGCCACCAGGAGGCCTGAACAGCAACAAAACCACACTGCAAAGAATGCTTACCCACTTGTTCAGACACATGAACCAAATCCAGCAATTCTTTACACTCAATACCTAAAGCATCCACCTTAGATTTCAATTGTGAAAGGAGATAATTCTGATATTTCAGCATATGAAATTGACAATTCTCATGGCTAGAGTGGAAGAAGTATATACTTTCTTACCCCACCTATCCAAAGCCCTTGCCTCTTTATCAGAGGGTACAGGATTTTTAACAACAGAAGCTTTAACACCTTTAGGCCCCTGAGAAACAGTTTCTGGGTCCGCCCTGGGACTCTTAAACAAATACTTATGAGCTTCGGGCACCCTATAATACCTATCAGGCTTAACAGGAGCAGGAGGCAAGGAATCAGGGTTCAGAGAAGCCTCTGCAAAACATCCTCCATCACATTCACCACCCTAGGGCTAGTTAAGGGCCTATGCTGACGCAAATACAAGAATTCCCTAAGCTTTCTGGAGTCAGAGTAATCTTGGCCTTCCCATTTAAAATGCTCCCTCATGGAGTGAAGAGTCTCTGAAAATGAAAAATCCTCAGGAGGAGAAGCTGAAGGAGTGGAATCATCCACATCAGAATCAGAATAAGCAGGAAACTCTTGCAAGTCTTCCACAGAAGACTCTGAAGCCTGTGAACACTGTTCAAAACTATCAAACTCCTGTTCCACCCTAGGCCTCTTATCAGGTGGGGGCATAGAACCTCTAATCAGAGTAATCAAATCTTCAGCCATTTTAAGCATATGTTTCTTAGGCACAGAGCCCGAAATGCTAGGAGAAGCCCCTACAGAAGCTGAACTTGGCCTTCCTCTAAAAGAAGCTCTGGAAACAGAAGGAGAGGCCCTAACTACCTTGGGAAGAGAGGGAAGAACAGTTACCTGAGAAGCCCCCTCAGCCTGGCCTACTTCCTGAGAGGGCACATCCTGTAACAGTAAAGTATCTGCCTGAGACTCCATAGAGACTCCTGGCAAAACCTCTGGCTCCCCTGAGCCTTCTAAAGGACCGACGTCCGGGACTGCCGGTTCCTCTCCGCTAGACTTCACTGTTTTGTCCTTGCGCTTCTTAGATGAAGCAGGCGCCGGAGCATCCGACGGCATAGTATAATTGCAACGCTTCCCAAACACTAACCTAGCACAATCAAGCCTCCTCTTAATAGTGCGCTTATTAAATCTAGCACAAGAGCGGCAACCAACAACGCCGTGCTCAGGCCCTAAACAAGGTATACACAATGTATGATAATCCCTATGCGGTATCTGCTTCCCACAAGAAATACAGTTATTCACTTTTTCTGACATCCGGTAATATACTGAGGCAAGAAAAACCAAAATGTTCAACGGGTTACTTAGCCAACTCTGTACTCGGTCTGAAACTCCGGTTTCGGAAAATCTCAGAACGCCAACTTGCACTCGCAAAATTGCTTCTGCATCGGACCATGCGGCAAAAAAGACAGAGGAAATGACGTCGGTCATGCGCATTAGTACCCTGACGTACTGACGTCAGTCTAAGGCGCCATGACCGACGTCAGCCTTATACTCTGGTATTCGGGCCGACTGGGACGCGGACTATACCCAATAGTCAGGACTGCAGCAAGGGAAGACGAAGAACATCTGGAGACCACTTGTATTAAATAATGTAGATTATAAGATTTACATAAAAATAAAAGAAAACAGAATAGTAGACAAAGCAAATTAACTGCTATCTGAAACAGTCTTTGGAACAAAAGAGAAAGAATGTCAAGAACTGTTGATGTTAATAAGAGAGCTGGCGGATGATGTAACCAATAAGGGAACAGAATTAAAAATATTAATAGGTGATGTGAGTACAGCCTTTGATAAAATTCAACATGAAGCTCTATGGGAGAGTATAATGTAAGCAAAAAAAAAAAATAATAATAATAGCGAAATCTGTATAAAGTTAAAATAAAGTCAGATTAGTAATCAATGGATGGTTAAGTAGTAGAAATAAAAGTGGTATCAAACAAGGATGTCCGGCAAGCAGCATCTTATCTGCACTAGTTATGAATGCAGTGGTTACTAAAGTAAACTTAATTTTGGAGAAAGCTAAATATCATACACCAGAGGGAATTCAGATTCCAGTGATGTTTACATATGCAGATGATTTAGTATTAGCAGTTGAAAATATAGCGTGGATGAGTGTGCCATAGAAGTACTCAACAAAGAATTTAAAAAGTTCGGATTGGGTATTAAATATTAATAAGGGGAAAAATAAAGGACTGGGACTTTTTGGAGAAATAAGAGAGATCAGATTTAAAAAAGAAGAAATAGATTTTTTGTGAATTAAGTTTGGAATAGAATAACTAAGGAAAATAATGGAAAGATAGGACAGCTAAAATTCATAGCATCTGTATATTTTGGAAAAAAAAATTAGGCTTTCATACAGCTTTGACATCGAGGAACAAAAATCCAAGAAGCTATAAACCAATTTGCTCTTCTTGTCTTAACTTACAGGTTTGGTGTGATTGACTGGCCCCTAAACGTGCTGGATAGATTAGATAGGAAAACAAGGATGCTTCATGCTCACCTAATGATTTATAAAAATCAGTGCATACCAAGATTATATATTCCCCGTACTGAAGGAGAAATGTGCCTCCTTGAAATTGATTACACGTATAGATCTGCAATTGTGGGACTCCACATATACCTACTGAACTCAGAAGACCCAAAAGTAGTGAAGGCTTTGAAACATTAGGAGAAAAAATCTAAGATGACTTCCCTGCTTAGGCTCGCAGAAGCATATTGGCGTCAATCAGGAATGGAAATCAAACCACAAGTAGATAAAAATCAGGCAGTGACTGAATGTGCCAAAAAACAAAAGAAAGAATATAAGGTAAAGAATCAGATGAGAAGGCAAGAAATGTGGAAAAAGCATAAATACAGTTGCAAGTACAGAAAATTTCTGGAAGAACTGCATGTTGGTTAAGGAGAGCTGAATTTAAACCAAGAGAAGAAAGGTTAATATTGGCCATCCAAGATAGTGGGCTATGTACACGTTGGTTTACAAAGTCCATTGAACATGTGGGAGAAACAGACAAATGTAGGTTTTGTAAAACTGAATTGGAAACAGTTGCACACCTCATTGCTGGTTGCGACATATTAATGGCAGAAGGACTGTATGCTGAAAGGCATAATAATGTGGCAAGACTGTTGCACTGGGGATTGTGCAACCATTATGGTACTGAAGTGACTGAAAAACACTGGGAATATGAGCCACAAAGCATTCTAGAAAGTGATGAAGTCTACATCACATGGGATGACCCATTACCAACAATTCAAAAGACAGATGCTAGAAAAACAGATATATTGGTCCAGGAAAAGAAGACAAAAGTAGCATTGATCATTGAAATCACCACACCCAGTGATTACAGTGTCCTGCGTAAAGAGAGACACAAAATCATAAATTATCAGGATCTGCAAGCAGAAACGGGAGCAATGTGGAAGAAAGATACCAGATAGTTGCAATAGTAGTAGGAGCAACAGGTCTTATAAAAAGAGTCAACAATCCTATTTAAATATACTACCAATACATCTAACTCCTTACAAACTGCAGGAGTCATTACTGGGCACACTGCGGGTGGTGCAAAGAGCACTTTTGGCTGACATCAAGAAATGAAACAATACTAATTTAATGAACTTTAGTCGTACTTTGACATAGGAATGGGGTCCATTACAGTCACGATATTAGAAACCCAAACGATTTGGAGTAATTAAAAAAAAAAAGAAAGCATATCTAATTAATTCTGTAATATTAGGTAAAATAGCACATTTAGCAAATGTATTTATGATCCCATTAGCATGTGAAAAAGATTTAATGAATGTGATTTTTACATTTATATGGGGATCTAGACTGAATCCTGTTAAAAGAGGCATTCATTATGTCAATAATAAAGGAGGAGGACTGAGTTTAATACACCAAATTTTATATATATATATATATATATATATATATATATATATATATATATATATATATATATATCTTCATTAAACTTATATAAACTACTAATAGGAATGCAGAAAGAAGGACAATTGTTAAAAAGAATTACAGAGGATAAATACAAGTCAATATGGAAAAAGTTAAAATATTTAAAAATAAGTAAAAAGACCTGTTGCATGGAAATAAAGTTATATCAAGAAAAATACTGCTATGGAAGACTGGTTCAGGAAATATAGCAAAAAATAGGAAGACATGGTATGAGAGTATAATGGAGAAATTTTATTACGTTTACCCCTGGAAGCGCATAAATGATTAAGCGGTTAAAATGAGAATGGAAAAAATATAAAAATATGTGGACTGTAGAGATTTTTTATGCAGATTGTCGATAAACAGGCTTCCAGTTAAAACAAACATGCCACACAAAACAATAAAAGATAGAATCTGTACACACTGTGGAAAACCAGAGACAACTGAACATGTTTTTATAAAATGTCAACGAGTACATCAATTGTGGAAAGAAATACATGACAAAGAATATTTAAAAGAATTGAAAAATGTTGAACATACAAATACAGACATGACAGAGTATGGACATTATAAAAACGTGAAGAAAAATTATATAGATAGATTGGATAAAAAGATGTTTTGCATAATATGGACTATATGGAATTAAAGAATTAATGAGATTAAGTATAATGGAAAATGGATATCACAAATTTTGAAAAAAAAAATAAGGTTCTGGTTGTGGACAAAAGAGTAGAGGAAATGGAAAGTATGAAAAACTTGAGAAATATGTTTATGTTATTGTAAATAATGTAAATATGCTGTAAAATTGTATATAGAACATGTATATATACTGTATTTGTGAATTTTAATAAAGGACCCCCTACCCATTAGCATATGGGGATGCTATTGTTGGTGGCGCTTCCAGCTTCTGGTCCGGGTGTGTAGGCGGCTCAGAGAAGCAGGAAGGAGTGTGGTGAGTGTGTGTGAGATAGCATAAGATGGAATGGAATGAGAAAAGGATGGTGTAAGTGTAGAGGTACAGAAAATTCATAAAAAACATCGATTGCAGAAAGAAAAGAAGTGGAAAGAGTGGAGAAGTTGTTTATAGCATTCAAGAAAAGAAAGCCAAAAGAAGAAAAGGAAAGGAAGGTTGTTGGACCTTTGCAAGATATGGAGCGTTTGTTCCACGAAAGGTTATTCAAGAGAGATAATGGAACACAGCAAGGATGTACTACTACAACTCTCCAATTGAGAGGATTGTGGGATATGTACTTAAAAGAAATGTTGAGGCAGAGTGAAAGAGAGAGGAGATGGCAGCTTCGTGGGAAGAAATCATGGACAAAATACAGGAGGAGGAGGTGAGAGAAATAAAGATAAAGAAAATGTATGCTCTGCTCAAATGGTTAAAGAAGGAGAGAAGCAAGCAGAAGAAGGGAGAGAGACAGCAGAAAGAAAATGTGTCGTAAAATTGAGTAATAAAGAAGAAAAAGAGCTTAAAAGGTATGATGTTCGGGACACAGTGATTGCACTTCTTGGTACTTCACCAAAAGAGGTAAGAGCCTGTACCCATATTAATAAAGAGATGTATTGTGACATTTTATTTGAGACAGTACAGTACATGGAAAAATTCTTAAGAGAAATTTGAGAGTAAGAAAGGCTGCAATCCTTGGAATTTGTATGTAGTACAAATATTAAATAGAAAGACAAAAAGAAAAAGGGTTATCGTGCAATTTTGAACTGAAGTTGAGAAAAGTAATAAAGGACTCTTTAAAGATTGTATATAAGTGATAGACAATAACAATTTTACAATAACAGAGGTCTATGGACTGGGGGGTGGGACTGTGAGTGATTTTGAAAATGGAAAATGAAAAAATTATACATATTCCAAGTGTGATAAATGTGAAAGGAAAGAGCAGTTATGTTAAATACAGGGGATAACCAAAAACATGCTTTTTGTGGAAAAGATGACCATCTGATTTAGTAATTGTGATAAAAGAAAATGTTTTATAAGTATCAAAAACAGTTATTATCTATGATATTCTCATTTATATGGGGATCCAGGCTAAATCCAGTTAGAAGAGTGATATTGTATGTTAAAAAAAAAGGAGGAGGACTAGGATTAATTAATCCACTCATTCATGTAGCCTCACTGAATCTTTATAAACGTTTGATATGATAAGAAGGAAAACATGACAATTTAATAGATGTTATAATGAAAGATAAATATAAGATTTCCTGGGGAAAAAACAAGTTTAGGAAAAAGATACAAAGATGTGAAACAGTATCAGAATGAAATTTTTCCTTTTCTCTCTTTTTAAGAGAGAAATGCGATTAACATAAGACTTGCAGTGTGTAAAAAAAATGTATGAATGTAATGATTTTATTTGAAGACTGACAATAGGTAAGTTGCCTGTGAAAGCCAATATGCGTTACAAAAGAATCCAAGAAATGCTGTGTAACTGTTTGGGGGAGGTTGAAACAATGGAGCATGTTCTTCTAAATTGCTCAAGAGTAAAGAAATTATGCAGAAAAATTGTGAAAAATAAGATATTGAAAGGTTTAAAAATTGCTGAAGATATAAATACAGAAATGACACAATATGGGTCCTATGGCAACGAAAACCAAAAAGATGAAAGAGACTGATAAACTGTTTTTATATTTTGTGGGCAATATGAAATGAGAGACTGAAAGAAATCAAATTTAATGGAAAATGGGCTTTGTCTGAAATTTTGAAGAAAATACATTTTTGGTTGTGTAAAAAATGGGGATGATTAAGGTATATGGGATTGTATTATATGGTAGATGAAAAATATAAATAATTGTAAATAATACATAATATGTAAATAATGTGTATATGTTGTGTTACTCACTAAAGAACCGCTACTCTTTTGTAAACTCTTTGTGAGGTGATCACTAGGTGGTGCCAAAGGGCTGTTACCAGTGATCATAGACTCAAAGATGACTGGAGATGAACTGGAGAAGGAAAATACAGAAACTGTAATTTAAAAATGAAAAAGATGCCCTGGAAGTGAATATTGTGGCACTAGGGGTCTGAACGACTCTGTTTTTCAAAAAGTGACAGAAGCAGTAGAACCACAAGAATCGAAGGTCATGCAATGGAGTGTGATAATGGACAAAATATTGGACAGTGAGGAGATGGCAGGAAGACAGAAGGATGCTATAAAAGATGGTATGGATATAGGGGGCATATCTGGATAGTGGAACAACTTGGTTTTAAAGGGCATGCTCTGTGTTGGACTACAGGAAGATGGAAAAGAGAACAGTAAACATAGAGAGACTGACAGCACTGTTGTTGTGTCTTTCGACTTTTCCTGGTTAGGGGTCGCCAC
The DNA here is from genome assembly GCF_019279795.1 of Protopterus annectens. NCBI lineage: Eukaryota > Metazoa > Chordata > Ceratodontiformes > Protopteridae > Protopterus > Protopterus annectens. The sequence goes on from NC_056725.1 coordinate 1,354,305,639, forward strand.
AGCGGAACTCTGGTCCGCTAATGATTGGGAGTAGATTTTTACGTGCTGAGTTGCCAGCTCTGACGCAAAACCTTCAACGAAGGTACGCCCATTCACGCATGTCTCCACACAGAAGATGCTCTAGCTGAGAATCGAACAGGACGTCTTACTGTGAGGCGACAACGCTACGGCAGCACCACCACCGCAGTACTTTACAGAGTAAAAACATATGCAGCAGTAGTTGCATGTTCCAGTGAAAGACTGCAGAAAGAAATGCAAATGCAGAGAAAACAGCCTGGAGCTGTTGAGAGTTAAAAGAAAAGGTATGTTGTGAGGCTGAAAACAAAGTATGAACATCAAATAAACATATACTATGTTTTAGACAATGCTATGATGTCCTTAGGATTCAGTTTGTCTGACATTAGGGCATTAATACATATAAGAATTGAATCTTTCTGGGAAATAACATTTGAAACATTTGCATTTGCAGAAAAATTTGTTAATGAATGTGAAAGGAGACATATCTCCTTGGAAGGACTACGTTTATCAAAATTTAATGCAATTAAAAAGGAAACTGTTGTTACAATTTAGAACAAACGAGATAGAAGAAAATGCATTAAAAATGTTTTTTCTAAGTTTATGTAAGGATGTGCATGATATTAAAAAGGTTGTGGATAACAGAAAAGTATAACTTGGGGGCTGGGAAGTTTATGTAACTTTAGAAAAGAAAAAGTACAGTTGTGTAAATTGAACTTAAAATAACAGTAGATGTTTGAATAATCATTGCTGCAGTAGCCTTAGCTAGTTAGGTTATATCCTGCCAAGGATATAATGGCTGTCTAGTTTCCAAAGCTTCAGGGCACCTCCCATGTGCCCGAACTGTCAAGCTGACAATAAAGCACATGTTTGGATGTGAAGCCCTTCAGAACTTTCCTGCTGGCTGACAGGGGGAGGCTAATCCATTAAAGGACAATGCTAGGAATAACAAAAAACAAATGCTCACACCCTGGCATAAAAGCATACCAACCCCCCCAGAGAGGATGGCTGTAGGAGCAGTGATCATTCAAACATCTAATGTTATGGGTAAGTTCAACTTACACAAATGTACTATGTTCTTCATACTGATCACTGCTGCTGTAGCCTTGGATATAGGGGTAGATTACCATAGCTAAATATATTTGGCAGGAGGAAAGAGAAGGATCCAGGAGCCACTGAAGAATGATCCTATCAAAGCTTGATCTAGACCTAGTGAAAGAATAAAGCTTATAGCACTTAAAGTATGTACAGAAGACCAAGTAGCAGCTTCTATAATACTTCTAGAATTCAACCCTTTCCAAAAAGTCACAGATGAAGCCAAGGCCCTGGCACAGTGGGCCTCGACCCTGCCTGTAATAGTTTTGTTATGGTGATTATAACAAAAGATAATACCCTTAGACAACCATTTGGGAATAGTCCATTTTGACACAGCTTGTCCCTTCTTCTTACCTTCACAAGAAATGAACAATTGATCCAAAAATTTGAAAGATTTAGTTCTGTCAAGATAGTACCCGAGTTGTCTGTGGACATCCAAAGTATAAGTGTATCTGCTCTCCCCCATTTTTATGTTTTGGAAAGAAAAAGAGGAGATGGATAGTTTGGCTTAAAGTAATCTAGGATACCACTTTAGGCATAAAAGAAGGATTTGTTCTCATTATAAGAGCTTGCAACTCAGATACCGTTCTTGCAGAGGTCAGAGCAATCAGTCAAACTGTTTTTCTTGTAAAGAACCTCAAGTCAGCCAGATTAACTGGTTCAATTGTAGCAAATGTTAGCTTCTTGAGCACACAATTAAGATCCCAAGGAGGGGCCACCAATTTACTTGGAGACCTCTTATGCAAAAAGTTCTCTCAAGAACATTTTGACATAAGACTACCCTGAAAGAGGAGGATCCATGGGCAGATGTGTTGAAATGGCCAATAAAAGAAACTTGGCAGAGGAATAAGAAAGGGTAGGAAAGTAACTCAGACAAATATTCTAAAACCAGAGAAAGTACAGTTGTGTACACTTACCATAAATGTAGATGTTTGAGTGTATTCACTGTTGCAGTCAACACCTGTGGGTTATCCCTGCTGTGGCAGCCCTCGGTCGGCCCGAATACCAGAGTCAATGTTTTGTTCTCTGGCTGCTGTCGCCTATAGTCTGACATCAGGTCGTCAGTGCTATAAAGCAAGGTAGCCGATATCATTACATAATTTTTTCTTGCTCTAACCCATCAGAAGCACAAGGGAAAAGACAGAAGTGGTCCTGGTGTCTAAAAGCCACCTTGGAAAGCTTGTGTCCCCTTAGGGGAAGATGTTAAATGGGGGATGGAGGGAGGGAAACCAAGACTGCAACAGTGAATAAACTCAAACATCTACATTTATGGTAAGTGTACACAACTGTACTATGTTCTTTGTGTTTCACTGTTGCAGTCATCACCTGTGGGAGGATTCCCAAAGCTGAGGAAAGGGGTGGAAGGATAGGTTGAGTCCTAGGTATGGGTCAGGAGGCCCTGCAGAATTGCAGAGGCAAACCCTGCCCTAGACTTAGAAAAGAGAGATAGGTGGTAATGCTTTGTAAAAGTATGGACAGAGCTCCAGGTGGCTGCTTCCAAGATGTCTCTGGTAGGTAATCCTCCGAGGAAGGCAGTGGAAGTGGAGGTTGCCCTAGTGGAGTGGGTACAGATAGACTTAGGGATGGGTTTCCCATGTAGTCTGTAGCAAAAATGGATACAGTGTGAAATCCATTTGAAAATGGTTTGTTTGGAGATGGGCTTCCCCTCTGCCCCTGGGGCAAAGCTTACAAGAAGCTGGTCTGTTTTTCTGAATGGTTTAGTACGGTCCAGATAGTACCTGAGTTGTCTGTGCACATCTAGTGAGTGTAGAATTCTTTACCCCTTGTTTTGTGGGTTGGGAAAGAAGGTGGGACGGTATATGGCCTGGTTAAGGGTCACATCAGATACCACCTTGGGCATAAAGGAGGGGTTAGTCCTCAGGGAGACTCTGCATGGAAAATGATGAAGGGCTTGACAGCCATGACAGCTTGAAGTTCCGAGACCCTTCTGGCTGAGGTGATAGCTAGTAGGAAAGCGGTCTTCCATGAGAGGTATTTCAATTCTGTAGAAGTAGCAGGTTCGAAAGGAGGTAAGGTTAGTCTTTTTAAAACATAATTCAGGTCCCAGGGTGGCGTCAGAGGCCTGATATTAGAAGCCCCTCTGAGGACTTGCTTAATCAAAGGATGAGAGAAGAGGGGTGGGTCAGAATCATAATGGGCAGAGATGGTCGAGGCATGGATTTTAATAGAGGAGAAAGAGAGGCCACTATTGAGCAACAATGCCAGGTAATCCAGGATGAGAGGGATGGAATGTTGGGAGGCACTGCACCCTTTTGATTGTTTCCAGGAGCAGAATGTTTTCCATTTTCCTGCATATGATTTTCTTGTGCTGGGCCTTTTGGCCTCTGTGATGATGTCAAGGACCTGTTTGCTTAACAGGGACTCCTTGTTAGTTTTTAGTGTATAAGCCATGTTGAAGGTTTGACAGTCTGTAGGTCTGGGTGCAGTACCTTCCCCCTCTCCTGGGTCAAGAGGTCTGACATCAGGGGAAGCAGCTTTGGGGGCTGTAAGGTCAGACTGCGTAATAAGGGGTACCAATGCTGTCTGGGCCAATCTGGAGCAATGAGGATGGCCTTTGGTCACTCCTCTCTTATTTTGATCTGAACCTTGGAAATAAGGGGCAAAGGAGGGTATGCATACACAAAGAGGGCGCTCCAGGGAAAGGTCAAGGCATCCATCTTCCATGCTAGGAGGTAATACACCCTGGTACAGAACTTGTGCAGCTGGTGGTTGAGGTGCAAGCAAAGAGGTCCACTTCTGGGGTCCCCCACTCCTGGGTGATTTGCAGAAAGATTTCTTTGTGGAGCTGCCATTCGTGGGGGGTCTAGTAAGTTTCTGTTTAGGTGGTCTGTCAGAGTGTTGTTGATCCCTGGTAAGTATTGGGCAATTAGATGTAGCCCCACGGAGGTGGCTGTAAGCCAGAGACTCATGGCTAACCTGCACAGGGGATAAGATCGGGTGCCTCCCTGCTTGTTGATGTACCACATTACTGTGGTGTTGTCTGCTTTTATAAGGAGAATCCCTGGCCTGAGATGGAGTTGGAAGAAAGTCAGAGCCTTTTGCACTGCCATCATTTATTTCTGGTTGATGTGCAAGTGAAGTTGCTGGGCATTCCAAAGGCCTTGGATACACCTGCCTGCTAGGTGAGCGCCCCAAGCAATGTCTGAGGCATCGGTGGTGATGGTCTGGCCGGAAGGGCAGAGGATGAAGGGAAGACCCTTGTTCATGGCACAGGCCTCTGCCCACCAGAGAAATTCGGCCCTTATACAGGGGATCAGATGGACAGTGGTCTCTATGGACTGAGAGGTTCTTTAAGTATCACTGAAGTTTTCTCATGTGAAGTCTGGTGACAGGGATGAGAAGGATGCAAGATGCCATGTATCCCAGGGCTTGCAGGAACTTCCTCACAGTGAGGTGACTTCTGAAAGCCAGCTGGGTGAAGTAGAGAGGCAGTAAGCTCTGCTTTACTTGGGATAGGAAGGCCATTTGGATTGCTGTGTCTAGCACAGCTCCCGGGAAAACAATTTTTCTGATGGGGTTTTGCTTTGATTTGTTCTCGTTGATGGTGAACCCTAGGGAAGTTAGGAGTGATTTGACAAAGAGAAGGTCCTGGAGCAGCTTTTCTCTGCACTCTGCCTGAATGAGGTAGTCATCCAGTTAAGGGTAAATCTGTATATGTCTCTGTCTGCAGAATGCTGTAGCCAGGGCCAAGCATTTGGTAAATACTCTGGGATCAGTAGATAAGCCAAAGGGCAGTGCAGAGAACTGAAAATGTTGATAGCCTGCTCTGAAGTGCAGGAATTTTCTGCACGATTCTCTGATGGGGATGTGGAGGTAGGCATCTTTTAGGTCTAGTGTCATAAACCAGGCATTTTGTGCGAGTATAGGCAGGAGCTGCTGCAAGGTTAGCATTTTGAATCTGGGGACCACCAAGGAGGTGTTCAGTTTGGATAGATCCAGGATGGGGCACCAAGTGCCCTCTTTTCTGGGAACAAGAACTGTCTTCAGTAAAAACTTTTTCCTGTTTGATCTGGAGAGTGAGGTTCTACTGCCCCGCTGGGATATTAGAGTTTAGACCTATTTCAATGCCTCTGCCCACTGGTTTGGGGGGAGGTCTGCGTACCTTCCTGGAATAGGGAGTTTGCTGAAGGAGAATCTGTATCCCTGAGAAATGATTTTTAAGACCCATTGGTCCTTGTTTATAGAGATCCAATTGTCCTTGAAGAGAGTGAGCCTTCCTCCTAGTTTTTGATGAGTGAAAGGAGGGCAGAGGGGGGAGGGAGAGTCATTGTGAGTGCTTGCCAAAGAAGCTTGGCATAGAACTTCCTTCCTTAGAGATGGAAGTGGTCCACTGTTTGCTTCTTTGCTGGCCCTGGGATAGGGGGCGGGATGGCCTTGGCCCTGTCTGCTAGGTGCAGGAAAGACCCAGTGCTTAGAGGGGAAGTTCCTGCTGAATCTGGGAGGTTGAACTTGAAAGAAATCTTTTACTGTTTGCATAGATTTTGCTTCGTCTTCCATCTTTTTAAGCATCTCTTCTGCTTTTTCCCCAAACAGGCGTTCCTTATCTAGGGGTGCTTCAATAAGTTTAGACTTGACATGATCAGGGAGAGGTTGTTCCTTCAGCCATGCCTGTCTCCTAATAACAGATCCGGTCACTGCTGCCCTGCTAGCAGCTTCTAGGGCATCATATCCACCTTGTAATGAGTGTTTGGCCACTTGACAAGCAGAGTGTAGTAATTCTGCCAGATCTTTTGAGTTGGCACAATCAGGAGATGTAGCCATCTTCTATTTTAATTGTTCCAAAGTGTGTTGTTGATATTTTAACATATGGAACTAACAATTGAGTACTCTAATAGCTAAGGTTGCAGAGGTGTATACTTTCTTACCCCATCTGTTCAGAGCTCTGGTGTCTTTGTCAGAAGGAAGAGGATTATTGGCAAAACTAGTCTTAGCTCCTTTGGGTCCCTGTGTAATGACCTCTGGATCTGCAGCAGGATTCCTGTACAGGTATTTGTGAGAATCCAGTACTCTGTAGTACTTGTCAGGTTTAGTTGGAGCAGGAGGAAGGGCATCAGGGGATAAGCTGGATTCACAGAAAACATCATCCACCACTTCCAAAATAGGTGGGATGGCCAGGAGTCTGTGCTGGGGCAGGTCCAGAAACTCTCTAAGTCGTTTCTTTGACTGTGGGAAGTCTTGAGATTCCCACTGAAAATGTTCCCTGAGGGAGTGAAGGGTTTCTCCAAAGGAGAGGTCCTCTGGAGGGGAGGCAGAAGGGATGGATTCCTCTGCATCTGAATCCTCATAAACAGTTAAGGGATGTTGTTCCTGTTGAAAAGCCAAATAATCAGATTCCTCAGGCTCTTGGTCTGTCATAATTTCTGAAGAAGGATGTCTTTCCTTTTTGGAGTTGGGGCCTGAGTACCTTGGATAAGGGAGATGAGATTCTCTGCCATTTTAAGCATTTTAGCTTGGGGTGGGAGAGCAGTAGCAAGATTGTGGCTAGAAGCAGATTTCCTAGGCGTGGCCTGGCTTCTAGGCCTGAGAGAATCCGTCGGTCTCTGAGAAGCGGTAGTCGGATGCGAAGACGTTGATTTTTGTTTAGAATCAGTAGTGCGAAAGGCCTCCTCGGAAGCCGGTGCTTGTGTTGCGGCTTCGGACCCAACTGAAGCAGAGACCGCCAAAGGCTCGGAAGATGAAGTAGATTTCTGTGGCATACCAGACTTCGAAAGGGTCTCGGTAGAGGCCTCTGTAGAAAGCAAGTCGGGCATCAGGGGCTGCGAAAGCACCTCACTGAATTCCAGAGAACTGACGACTTGCTAGCGGTATTGTCATCGGGTGGCTTAGGCTTGTGTGGCCTGTCTCTATCTTTATCTGCACTTTTTTTGGACTGTTGAAAGATTGTCGGCTGATGGAGGCCATATCAGAATTTGAAGACGGAACAAGAAAATAATTATCTACAAAAAGAGCTCTACGGTGAATGGTTCTCGCATTAAAGAGGGCACAAAACGGGCAACAAGGGACGTCGTGGTCTGGGCCTAAACAAATGATGCAGTAAGACTGAGAGTCTCGGTGTGAGATCTGTTTTCCAAAGGTGAGACAACTGTTAACTTTTTCGGCCATTGGTTAGAGCAAAAAAAAAAAGGGTCCCCAACGGGGTACTTAGCTTTAGATGTTTTCTGCTGAAATTCAACTTCTGGTAGCGACCGACCGGTACTTGTGCAAACTGCTTCTGCTACGGGCTCCACGGCAAGAAAGAATGATGTAAGGAGGGCTGCCTTGCTTTATAGCACGGACGACCTGACGTCAGACTACAGGTGATGGCAGCTGGCACACAAAAACATTGACTCTGGTATTCAGGCTCACTGAGGGCTACCACAGCTGGGATAACCCACAGGCTTTGACCAACAGTAAAACATGAAGAACATCAACTAGCCCTGAATGGGTGCTTGTTATGTTGTTGGCACTAAAAAAACATTTCCACTTGCTAGTATATGAGAGCAGGCTTTCTTGACTCCATTAACACCTGCTGCATATCTTCAAAAAACAGGTGACAGAAGGAATTATGACCATATCCAGGCATCCAACTGAAGATGACTGATGTTGGGGTGTATCAAACACCCCTGTGCTTGTGTGTAGATCCACAGTGTGAGGAAGCTTGTGGGAATTGCCCCTGGCCATTTTCAAAAGAATGGAGAAACACAGCTGCCTGGGCCAGAAGGGAGTCTCTACACTGATCTTGAGGGATCCCTTCTGAATCTTCAGAAGTACTCAAGATATTATTGGAAAGGGTGGAAGGGCATACAGAAGCATTTATGTCCAAAGAAAAGAAAAGGTATCTGTTCTCCAGGACTTCTTGCATGGAGTCCTGGTACAGAATTTTGCCAGTTGACTGTCCAGACCAGAGGCAAAGAGGACTACTTGAGAAACTCTCTACAGATGGAACAAATATTAGAAGACTCTCTGATCTAGTTTCCAGTTGTGAAGGTCTGCCCTGGTCCTGCTCAGCTTGTCTGCCACACAGTTTTGCTCTGACTGAATGTAGTATGCCTACATAATGAGATTGTGCTGTGAAGCTATATCCAAAGTTAACATGGCTAGTCTGCAAAGAGGGTACAGCCTGGCTCCCTTTTGATGTACCACATGACTGTGGTATTGTCTGTAACCACTTGAAGAGGTCCTGGGGAACCAAAGAAGAGTCAGAGTTATGTGCCTTGATATTTATGTGCTTGCATCTGTTCTTGCTGTCTCACACACCCTGTATTTTTATCCCTTCTGAAACTGCTCCACAAGCAAAGTCTCAAGTGTTTGTGGTGAGTGACTGCTTTGACAGGCTTGGAGCAGGGGAGGGAGAAGGGGAGAGCTGGATTTAATGACATCTGTTGCTGCCACCAAAAAAAAAAAAATTCTCTTCTGACAAATCTCAGCACTGTGATCTAAAAAGATAAAGGGTGCTGATGCTGGAATCAAAAAGATTTCAGATACCACTGTACCTTTCTCATGTGGAGTCTTGCCAGGGATATCATGAGAATCATAAATGCCATGAGACCCAAACTTCAGACATATTACCTCACAGTGACCAAAGTCTGAGTGGAAAACCTTAGAAACAGATCTAAATAAAGATCTATTTTTCCTATGGAAGAAAAGCTCTTTGAACTAAAGTGTCTAGTTGACATCCCAGGAACACAATCCTGTGTGAGTGAGTCAAGAAAGGCTTTTGAATGTTCTCTTGGAATTCCAGCTTGTGCAAGACATCTCTCACCCAAAAGAGAGATTCCTGACATTTTAAAAGAGACTCTGCAAAGATATGCAAGTCATCTAACTATGGAAAAATGTGGATACCCAGTAGTCTGCTGTGAGCTATCACTGGAGCTAGATACCTGTGGACCCTATTAGGGCAGTGGATAGTCCAAAGGGTAAGGCAGAGAATGTCATCCAGACACATAAAACCTTAAGAAACGCCTGAAATCTGGATGAATAGGGATGTGTTGATAAGCATCTTTTAAGTTTAGTGTTACCAAGAAACTTGAAAGAGGAAGAAAAATTACCAGGTTTGAAGTGACATCATTTTGAATTTGGGCAATATCACAAACAGGTTTGGGAGAGACAGATCCAGAACTGGTCTTCAAATATTTTTTTTCACCTGCAATAGGAAGATCCTTGAATAAAAACTCCTTCCTCGCCAGGGAAGAAAGAACCAGTTATGTCACTCCTTGTGACAGCATGTGATAAAAAACAGATGGAAACAACAGAATCTGATCTGTAGGATGAGGAACGACTCCCGCCCCTGGAAAGAAGGAATTTCCTCCCACTGTCATCTGTAACACTGATGAATGACTTTCAAAAAGTACAGTTGTATAAGATCTTACCATAACAGTAGATGTCCTTCTCTTCACTGTTGCAGTATTCTTTATAATGGGGATCCCCTGCCAAGGGCGGCCCAAAATCCGGCTAGTATATCAAAGCCTTTAGGTTGCTTTAAGGTATGCCGTATGTCACACGTAGGCTCCCTACATATAGTGTAGGGCATAAAGTGACATCCGGACATATCATCCTCAGAACTGGGAGCCCTAGCAGGAACGCCAGCCCAAGGAAAAAAAGAGGTAATCAGTACATCCAGAAGAGAAAAGAACCAGGGGGAAGGAGGGATGAAGGGAGTGAATACTGCAACAGTGAAGAGGAGGACATCTACCATTATGGTAAGATCTTTCACAACGGTACTGTGTCCTTCCATTTCACTGTTGCAGTATTCTTTACAATAGGGAGAGTGCCAAAATTCAGGAAGAAGAGATGGAAGAGGATGGACCAGAAAAGCTCTCCAGGATCCTATGGAGAATGGCTCTAGCAAAGCCAGCTCTAGCTCTGGAAATCACATCCAACTTATAGTGCTTGGTAAATATAAGCAGAAAAGACCAGGTAGCTGCCTCAATAATAGAGTTAGTATCCAAATCCTCGAAAAAAGCACCAGAAGACGCCAAAGCCCTAGTATAATGAGTCTTAACAAAAGAAGAATGGAAGGCATAACAAAAAGAAATGTCTTTAGAAATCCAAGAAGAAATAGTTTTCTTGGAAACAGCCAAACCTAAGGATCTAGGGTGAAAGGAAAAAAGAGCTGATCAGAAATAGTTTTCTTGGAAACAGCCAAACCTAAGGATCTAGGGTGAAAGGAAAAAAGAGCTGATCAGATTTATGAAACGTCTAAGTCTTATCCAAATAAAATCTGAGTTGTCTAAAATCTGAGTTGTCTATGCCCATCCAAGGTGTGCAACATTTTCTCACTAGCAGATTGAGGAGAAGGGGAAAAAGTGGGCAAATGAATAGATGATTAAGAGACAAGTTATTCACCACCTTTGGGCATAACAGAAGGATTAATATGAATGGACACCCTGTTCTTATGGAAAACTAGAAAAGGAGGGCAAGCCATAAGTGTTTGAAGCTCAGACACCCATCTGGCAAAAGTAAGGGCCAACAAAAGTACAGTCTTCCAAGAGCAATGCTGCAAGGAAGCTGAAGCTGCAGGCTCAACAGCAGCCTGGGTCAATTTTTCTAAAACAAAATTAAGATCCCAGGGAGGAGAAGCGGGCTTCCTGGGAGGTCTAATATAAAGGACTCTTTTAAGAAACTGTTTAGCTTCAAATCTAGAAGCTAAAGGAGGTGATAAAGGCAGACAAGCAGAGACAGCTGATAACTGGGCCTTAACAGAAGAATAAGCCAACCCAGCATTGAGCAATTCACCTATACAAAACAGAACCAAAGGAACCTCCACAGAAAGTGGATCCAGGTTATAAGAAAGACACAAAACAGAAAACCTCTTCCATTTGGATAAGTAGGATTTTCTAGTTGGGAGCTTCCTGACCTGCAGGGCCCTATGCACGTCCGCAGAAAAATAGTGTCTGTATGGAATCGAAATCCTATCACACACAGTGTCAGTTGTAGAGTGGACAGGTGAGGATGGATGAGAGCGCTCATCTTCTGTAAGTAGGTCCACTCTGTGAGGTAACTTGTGATGAATACCCTTGGCTAAATTCAGAAGAAGAAGAGGAAACCAATGCTGTCTGGGCCAAAAGGGAGTCACCAGCAAGATTTTGGGAGCATCCTGCTGTATTTTGAACAGGACTTTTGGAATAAGGGGAAGGGGAGGAAAGGCATAAAAGAAACATCCCCTTCCAAGAAAAAGTGAGGGTGTCCATATTCCAGAGCAGAGGAACTGGCACAAAACAGAGGAAGTTTTCTGTTCAGAGGGGAGGCAAACAGATATACTTGGGGAGTGCCACACTGATGGACAATGTCCAGAAACATATCCCTGTGAAGCATCCACTCGTGAGACTCTGTTACAGACCTGCTCAAAGAGTCTCCCACAGTGTTCTGACTAGAGGGAATATAAACTGCCTGAAGAGTCACACTGTACTGGATAGCTAGCTCCCACATTAGAAGAGCTAACCAGCAAAGGAGGTAGGATCTTGTCTCCCCCCTTGCTTGTTGACATACCACATCACTGTGGTATTGTCTATAAACACCATGAGAGGCCCTGGGGAGAATAGCAGGTGAAACATTTGAAGAGCCACCAGAAGAGCTCTCATCTCCTTTACATTGATGTGGTCTTTTCTTTGTTGAGGCGACCGAGGACCCTGCAACTTTAGAGAGCCAAAGGATGCTCCCCATCCCACATCTGAAGCATCTGTGAGCTACTCCTGAGAGGGAAGAGGGGGTTGAAAATGGAGATCTGGATTGAGAGTCAATTGCTGAATCCATCAATGAAATTCCAGCTTGAGGCATGGAAGAAGAAGAACTAAAAAGTCCAGGGGATGAGAATGTTGAAGCCAAACTGACTTTAGAAACCGCTGAAGTTTTCTTATGTGGAGTTTGGCAAAATGGAGCACAGGAATAGTGAATGCAATAAAACCTAGAGCTGTCAGAAACTCCCTTGCTGTGATTACGGCGAGAGGAAGGAGAAACTGAAAGAAAGCAATGAGAGTCAAGGCCTTGGGAGGAGGCACTGGATAGTCTGGATCCTGCACCCCAGAAACACATGATCACATAAAGGAGTCAGAAAAGATTTTTGGAAATTTACAGTGAACCCCAGGCTTTGAAAACAGGAAATGGAAAAGTGAAGATGCTGCAGCAGAATCTCTGGAGAGGATGTCTCAAGCAGGAGAATGTTTAAGTAGGGAAAGACTTGTATCCTATTTAGCCTTCAATCACAGGAACGATGCATTTGGAGAATACCCTTGGGGCAGTAGAAAATCCAAAGGGCAAAACAGAGAACTGAAAATGTCAGGAAGCAGCAGAGAAATGTAAAAGCTTCCTGAAAAGGGGGTGAGAATAGGGATGTGAAGAAAAGCATCCTTGAAGTCCAGAGACACTAGAAAAGCCTGAGGAAGCAGCAGATGGAATAAAGTCTGAAGGAATAACATCTGAAAGGAAGGGACGTTCAGGAAGGTGTTTAAATGATAGAGGTCAAGAATGGGTCTCCAAGTGCCTTCTTTCCTTGTAACCAAAAACATTCTGAGTTAAAACCCTTTCCCCATTTGGAAAACTGGAACCTCCTGAATAGTTCCCCACGAGTCAAAAAATCCTGAAGCACCCCTGGAAAGAAAGCCAACTGTTCCTGAAGGGGCTGAGGAATGACCCTGAATGGGGGAAGAGATTTCCAGACCATGTAATAAGCTAGGCAGACAATGGAACAAACCCAGGAATCATAAGTAGTCTTTAATCAAACTGAATGGGAAAGAGAAAGATGAAAATAAAGAAGAATGTGGCTGAGAAGAACAGGATAGTCAGACAGAACCTGGTTTGTCAGGGAAAGGAGATTGCTGGGTTACAGGAGCCTGGGATAGGTTTAGCAGGAGGAGCTCTTTTACTCCTCCTCTTACCATTGGGAGGAGGTCAAGCCTGCCTATGTACAAAGGGTTTATATAGAACAACGAAAAGTCAGTTCAGCGAACAGCATTTTACATCGAAAATGCCGTTCAATGAACTGTTATAGTGAGACCGCTGTATAGTGAAGATTAGAAAATTTGCCCTTTCCTCACTGTAGTGCAATCTCGGAGTTGGTATATATAATTAGCAGGGGGTGTGAGGAGCGCAGCCCCCCACAAGAGTGAGTTCAATGAACAGCATTTTCGATGTAAAAGCCGTTCGCTGAACTGACTTTTCGTGGTTCGAATATAGACCCACATACAAAGGCTGGTTTATAAGGATAATTTCTTTGAAACTTAAGCACAGAGAAACAAAAACATGTGAAAGTTCCTGCAAAGCCTTGCCCTTATCTACCTGAATATGTTTTTGTCATCCAGAGGAGCATCCATCAACTTAGCTTTAAATCATCAAACAAAGGTTGAAGCCGAAGTCAGGAATATCCTCTCACCACAGAACCAAAAGCAGCAGTTCCAGCAGAAGTGTCTGCTGCATCATAACTGCACTTAACAGAATGGCAAGCCACCTGAGAAGTCCCGAACAAGGAGAGAGCAGAAGTCTTCCCTTCAGAGTCAGAAAGGTAAGAAATTATCTGACAGGCCTAAAAAATAAGAGTCAAAATGTGTCTGGACATATGGGTCTGATAATTGACAGCTCTAAAGGCCAAGGTAGCAAAGGTATAAACCTTCTTACCTAGCCTTTCCATAGTCCTGCTGTCTTTACCTGAAGGCAGAGACTTTGTAGATGGCAACAACTGAGATGGCTTGTCGGATGCCACAGACACCACAGAGTGATCAGCTGAAGGACATCTATATAGGAATTTGCAATCCTCAGGCACCCTATAAAACCTATCAGTTTTTTGGGAGCAGAGGGCTGGGAATCTGGAGCCTGAGATGCAGTAAAAAAACACATCTAATAAAACAGCCAAAACAGGAGGGAGAGCAGAAGGTCTGGAAGAGTCCATTTGCAGAAGTTTGTAGTACCTCTTCTGCACCTCAGAAACCTGGGCATAATCCCATTTAAAAAGTCCATCATCCTGGAAATTGTGTCCCCGAAGGAAATCTCCTCAAATGGAGTATCAGGACTAGTGAACTCCTCCTCCTCCTCAGAACCAAAAGGAGAAGGAATCTGGGATGAATAAGCAAGGGATTCCTCATCTGAATCCACTTTTTCCTAGGAGGAATCCTGTTCCTTAGGGCTTTTTAGAGGAGTAGAGGACCAAGGTGTAGCAGGAACAGAAAATTCTTGAGGAGGCTTTAAAGCCATAAGGGCATTAAACAAACCCAACTGAAATTCTGCCTATGCCAGCCTTTCCAAGGTGTGTGTGTGTGTGTGTGTGTGTGTGTGTGTGTGTGTGTGTGTGTGTGTGTGTGTGTGTGTGTGTGTGTGTGTGTGTGTGTGTGTGTGTGTGTGTGTGTGTGTGTGTGTGTAACTCAAACCTCAAAGAGTGTGTGTCAGGTACTTGGGCAGGGACACAAAGCACTGGTTGGACAGAGAGGGTGCTCAGCTGAGATCTCATCTCTATAGCTGTGTCAGTGGGGAGTCTTACTGAGGATCTGGAGAAAGAGGGAGAAACTAGCCCCAGACTGACTGTGGTCTTTGTGTGCGTGTACTCTTAAGGGAAATTGCACTTGATGCAGAGAGCTGTATCTGGAAATATTGTGTGTGTACCTGTTATCTACTCAATGTAAATCCCCCTATGTTGCCAATGGTGAGGAATGAGTCTTCTTGATTACTGGTCCAGTGGTGGGTCATCACATTATTAAAAGAAAGAGTAGTGAACTATGTTAAAAATGTGGAGTGCAAATAGCTATGGTACAAGAGACAAACTTGGAAAGAACTGAACATGTGAATTTGATAAAGAAAGGTTTGTAGAATGGTTATTCAGCAGAATACCTGGGGCAAAGGAAGAGTGGAGTACTTATATTAATTGCAAGAGCAGCTCCAATAGTAATAGAAGAGGAAAAAAGAAAAATAATGGTAGATTTTTAATATTAAGGGGCTACTGCCAAGGGATGAGGATTACACTGGCATATACTTATATTTCACCAAAAACTGCTATAATAGAGGTAAAGAAAATTCTGGGAGAAATAATCCACTTTCAGCAAGGAATATTATTTACAGGTGGGGACTGGAATTTGATTTGCAACACTGAAGATGTGTCTGGGGTGCCCAGAAAGGGAAACATAACAAGAGGGTAGATTTTTAAAGACATTTATGAAAATATTTGGCATGGGGGATGTAAATTCAGTACTAGGAATTCAAAGTGAATTTACATATTATTCCACAAGATACAAAATTCGGGCTAGGCTAGACAGAATTTAAGGTCTTGATACACCCAATAACTATTTCAGATCATGCACCAATAATAACTAAAATAAAGACAGAGAGTAATGAAATAAAAATGAGACACTGGTTCTTTCCCACCCACATGTTGAAAAGAGAGGGATTTAAGGAATGGGCAGTCTAAGTTATTAGAGAAGATGGAAACATCTTCTGAAAATATACCTAGGGAGTGCGATAAAATTAAAATGGAATTTAAAAACAGGTAGATGTAAAAGAAAAGAAGATATGGTTAAGAAGTAACAAAAATTATTTAGAGGAACTGACAAATACTAAAGTGTTGCAAAATGGGGGAAATCTCACAGAACAAGAAGAGAAGCAACTACAGAATGCTAAAAATAAAATAAGGGATTACCTTGACAATATGCATGAGTTTAGAAAGATTGCTGTTAAGCAACTGTTTTTTGATAATAACTATAGAGCATAAAAACTTTTAGCACAACTCAGAGAACAGAGAGTAGAAAGTGCTTTCACCAAGATGAAGGAGCCTATTACAAGGAAGACAAATAGGGATCCTGTAGAAGTATTATATATATTTTGGAACTTCTATGAAAGTCTGTATAAAGCGGAGAAATATGAAAATCAAGAAAAGATACAAATTGAAATGTTTATGGAAGAATTAAATATGCCAAGGCTAGAGGGAGAGGAGGCCCAATTACTAACAGTTAGGCTAGGAGGTGATGAAATAAAAATGGTGATGCCTAACCAATCTACAGGAAAGTCCCAGTATTAGATGGTATTCCAGTGGTAGGTTGGAAGCTAGGAGGGAAAAAAATTGATGAAGATATGGAAGGTTTTATTTAACAGTATTTTAAGAGGAGAAGTATCAACACCATGGAAGAAAGCGGTAGTAGCTGTACTACCTAAAGAGGGTAAAGATCCATCAGATCCAGCTTCACACAGGCCCATGTCAATACTAAATCATGATTATAAAGTGTTTATGTCTATAATGTCTAAAGGAATGGCAAAAGTGATGCCAAAATTGATAGATATGGATCAATGTGGTTTTGCGGAGGGGAGGCAAACATTTGACAACAAACAGAAGAGTGATGATCCAGAGGGAAACAAAATATAAGAAAATACCATTGTTGCTGGTGGTTTTGATGCAGAGAAAGCATTTGACAGAGTAAACTGGAATTTTATGAGCTGAATAGTGGAAGCATTTGCATTCCCTGATAAAATTATAAGGTTGATTAGGAGGCTATAGGAAGGATCGGAGGCAAAAATTAAAGTGAGTGGGGTCCTCTCTGATAATCTCTGCTTGAGCAGAGGAACAAGGCAGGGGTATCATCTCCCCCTTTGTTATCTTCATTATATTTAGAATTATTGGCAAAGAAAATAAGGGAATCTGAAATTCAAGGATATAACTGCTATGGTAGTCAAGAAAAGCAAGCTCTATTTGCAGATGACATTATTTTACACCTGACAAAACCAGAAATAGGCATTAAAGTGTTGTGGAACATCTTGAGACAGTTTCAAAATTTCTGGGATACAAAATTAATGAAGCAAAAACAAAAGCAATAGTGGTAAATTATGTACCCATATACAAACTGGTTCAGCAATATCCATATTTATGGGGACATGATAAAACGAAGCATTTTGGAATGTGGATAAGGCTCCTATACATAGCACAAGCAGAAAACTAAAATTCAAAGTGGAGAGAGATGATGAAACAGGAGGGAAGCTCAAGTAACAGAGAGAGACTTGGATTTTGGATTCAGACCTTTAAGAACAACAATAATAATCATACAGAATATTATATTCATAAAGTAGCAGAAGGTCTTCTAAGAACTAAGCCTACATGGGAATGGAGAAATGAGATTCTGCTAATAGGAATACAGACAATAGGCAAGAAGGGGCAGGAATGTATTGGACAAAACTGGCAAAGGAACCAATGTACTGGGAGCAAATAATTAGAGAGGGAAAGGTAATTGAATGGGAAGATGGCAAGAACTTATTTGGATTGCAGGCTAAAGATTGCCTTCCATATCAAGGTTTGATATCAGAGTATAGGCAAAGACAAAGAAATCGGGGGGGGGGGGGCTACTAAACGAAAGATCAGCACTGGTAGAGTTTTCAGTAGAATCTAGAACAGATGTTGCCATTAAGAATGGAATAATTATTAGAGCATATAAAATATTGCATGATAACTATAAGAATTAATGAGAGGAGGTTAGGAAGGACTGTAAAGTGAGATTAGATAAGCAATTCACAAAGAAACATTGGAGGATATATGTATATCTCCCAAATATGCAACAAAATCTAGAAGATTTTGGATCTTTGCCTGAAAGTGCTTACATAGGTATTTTTATACCCCAAAGAGACTTTAAAGAATTTTTGTTCAGGTAGACAGCAAATGTTGGCAGTATGATGGGGCAGAAAGAGGTAAATGGGATCATATTTTATGGGAGTGCAATGAGTTGGTAGACTTTAAAATGTTCTGTCAGAGACGCTGGGTGAGCAAGTAGGAGTAACATTTTTGTGCTGATACAAACTCGGAATTAGCTAGACATAGTAAGGCCTTGCTGAGTCTTATTATGATAGCTGCCAAAAAGCAATTACTAGAAAATGTAAATCAAAGTCCAAACCAACTTTACTAGAAGTAGTAAAGATAGAAACAGAGTTAAAACAACTGTAACTGGGATCTTTAGAAAAGAGTTGGAGCAAATTACATAGGAAAAAAATGGGAACTGTGGGATCAATACATGCAGAGGAGGAATAGCAATTATGTACTTACCATAACTTTGCACCTGTGTTATTCTATTTCATTATTCCTCATGACTGAGCCTTGGCTCCGACATCGGATTCGATCCAACACTACACACGACATAGATCCAAGGCTCAAGTTCCTCCCTTACTCATAATCTCCTTCTGCACTCTAACTTTCAGTTCGAGTTTGCTGTAGTTACCCCGTAGAATATACACCTGAAACTTTAAGCAACGGAACTTATCCAAGGAGCCTTATGACTCCAGCTTCCTCAGATCCTCCCAGAGCACAGATAGGGGAAGGTGGGTGGGACGTGAGGAATACTGAAACAGGATACAGCAGATGTTAAGTTATGGTAAATACATAACTGCTAATCTGATGTTATCCATTTCATTACTCCTCGTGACTGGGTTAGAATCCCCAGCTACAAAAGTATCCTGGGTTGCTCTATGGAAGGATGTGCCTGAGCACCGTGGAACCAAAGGATGCTCTGTTTCTGGAGACAGTATCCAATTTGTAATGAGAAACAAAGGTGTGCGGAGTGGACCAAGTGGTTGTAGCACATGTCATCTATAGACAACCTAGCAGAGAAGGCTAACGAGGTAGCAACCAACCCAAGAGAATGAGCCCTAGGCAGACACTCTAAGCCCATGAGAGAATAAACAGTGGTAATAGAGTTTGAAATACATTTAGAAACTATTATCTTAGACACTACTTGACCACGTCTGTTCAGAGAGAAGGCTACAAACAATTGATCAGATTTCCTGAAAGCTTTAGCCCTGTGCAAGTAAAATTTTAACTGCCTATGTACATCCAGTATATGGAGAAGGTATTCACCTTTATTGGAATGATTTGGAAAAAATACATGTAAATGAAGAGACTAGTTAAATTTCAAGGAGGAGAAGGATCTTTGACAGGGGGTCTGAGGAGAAACACACCTTTCATGAAGGCCTTGCTTAGTCTGGAGGAAAAGGTAGGTTCCCTACTAACGTGAAAACTGGAAATGGCTACCAATTACAGCTTTATGGTTGAGAAACTGGCACCGTCTTGATAAAGAGATGAAAAAACAGAGGAATATCTAAACTGGAGCAGAGAAGGGGTCAAGATTACTTTCAGCACCCCAAAAGGAAAATTGTTTCCACTTACTGTTGTAGAATTTTTGAGCTCATGGTTTCTGAGAGGCAAGAATAATTTTCTTAACAGGGGAAGGCATCCTTGACTCCCTTAGTATCACAGGAAGTGGAGAAACCATGCAGTCAGATGAAGGGATCAGAGGTTCAGGGTTTCCAGCCCTGAAGGATGACAAATGAGATCCGGCACGGGATTTAGTATACATGGAGGATATTTCAGATGAGACCATAAGAAGGGAAACTACACCTGATGAGGCCAGAAAGGGATAATGAGGATCATGGGACACTTCAACCTGTGGGCTTTCTGCAATACCTTGGGGATCAACGGGATTGGTGGATAAGCATAAAGGACACCCAGAGGCCAATCATGGACAAGAGCACCCATAGAGGACTGCCCCTCTGGGGATTCAGGGCAAAGTTCTTGCTGCATTTGTTGTTCACTGGGGATGCAAAGAGGTTGCAGCAAGGCTGGCCCCATTGGCTGAATATCTGTGATGCCACTGATGGATTCAGGGACCACTCATATGGGCTCAAGATGGACTTGCTGAGTCTGTCTGCCAACACGCTGGACTCCCTGGGTATATGGGTTACAAGAAGAAAGCACCTGGAAGAAGTTGCCCATTCCCACACTCTCATGGTCTCTCTCTATAGTGGTTAAGAATGTGCCCTCCCCGCTTGTTGATTTACCAGACCACTGACATGTTGTCCATATGAATTGCAATCGTCCTCAGAGGAAGGCAGTCCTGAAAGGCTTGCAATGTCAAGAGGACTGCTCTCATCTCTACAACATTTGTGAGTAACTTGGTCTCTGCAGGGGACCACGTGCCTTGGACCATTCTGCCCTGAAAACGCAGCCCCCACCCTAGTGGCAAATCCCCCATGGTCACTGTGGCCATGGGAGGGAGAAGAGAAAAAGGTCTGCCTTGTAAGAGCTCCTCTGAATGAAGCCACCACTGCAGATGTCGTCTGCAAATGGGTGTCAGTCATATCGACATAGTCATATGATGATAGGGAATGGACCACTGGACTGTTAACATCCACTGGAGTACTTGCATGTAATATCTTGCAAGCGATACAAGGAGGATAGCTGCTGACATGGACCACAGAGCCTTGAGAATGAGATGTGCCTGCAGTGATGGGGCCTCTAGAAT
The DNA here is from genome assembly GCF_019279795.1 of Protopterus annectens. Taxonomy (NCBI): domain Eukaryota; kingdom Metazoa; phylum Chordata; order Ceratodontiformes; family Protopteridae; genus Protopterus; species Protopterus annectens. Next base: position 1,354,325,996 of record NC_056725.1, read on the forward strand.
TGCCTTGACCTGCTGCCTGGGTAAATCCACTCTCTGATTGGGCAAAGCTGCATTTTCTGTCATTGCACTGAGTTGGGTTCCTATAAACACCAGACTTTGCACCGGAGCTAGTTTTGCCTTGGCTACATTGATCGTAATGCCTAACTCATCGAAGGTCTGCAAAAGGTACTGCATCGCTAATGTCAGTCGATGCCTTCTGGGTGCCATAAGGAGCCAATCGTCCAGGTATAGAAAAACCTGAAATCCCTGCAGTCTCAAGTGAGCTGTGACCATTGCCAAGCATTTGATAAACACCCAGGGGGCTTTGGTGATTCCACAGGGCAGGGCTCTGAACTGAAAATGATTGGGAAGTCTATGGAGCACACCCACTCATTCTTGTGCAAAAGCGGCAGGATGGACTGAACATGACCATCTGGAACTTTGACTTCTTGATAAATGGATTCAACTTGCTGAAGTCCAAACCTGAACAAAGGTCCCTGGTCTTTTTTGGCATCAAAAAGAAGCAAGAGTAAGTTCCGGACCCTCTTTGCACTGCTGGGACCTCCTGGATGGATCTTTTTTCTAGAAGCGTTAGATCTTCTGTTTGGACCAGTTCCTCTGACTGGGTGGCACAGTGGGGGGAACCCTCTTGGGACCTGGAGGTGGTTGAGAAAAGGGAAGGTAATAACTCCTGGATATGATATTGAGCACCCACCGATCATTCCTTATGGATGTCCAGGCATTTGGGTGAAATGAGAACTGACCCCCAATTGCCTCCAGGGCAGGACAGTTAGGCAAAGCCTCAGGGACATTGAAAGGGTTTTTCAGAGAAAGGCTCTCTGAAGCCCTGGTTCTGCAGACCCCCTCTGCCTCTAGGGCAGTGTCTACCATTGAACCCTCTTCCCCTGCCTCTGGAAAAGTAATCCAAAGGAGCATACTGGAAGGAACCCTGTGACTTTCGGAACCAAAGTTTCTTGCCTTCCTGATGGTTCCTGGAAAAAGACCTCTGGCGGTAGAAAACTTGATCCCTACCAGACATCTTTTCTTCCTGCTCACTGTGGGTCACAGTCTCCTTGACTGATGGTCCAAAAAGTGAGGAACCATCAAATGGGGCATTCATGAAGGATGCCTTGAAACCAACTGCATCCATGCAGGATGCCTCAAGGCAATGCCTGCACTGGCCTCTCGAGAGGTACTCTCAGCAGCATTTGAGATTAACCTCATCAAGGAGTTTGCAAGATAAGATAAAATAGTGAGCCAGGATGAGACCTTTTTGCGGTCCTCCACAGACATCAACTCTGAAAGAGTTTGCTAGTTCAGCAACCAGGTCTCTTTGAAGGCAGGTAAAGTGTGCCAAATAGTTATGAGCTCTCAAGCCAAATGTTACTGAGGCATAGATGCACTTCCCGTGTCTGTCTATCGCCCGAGACTCCCAGTTCAGGGAATGGATGATGGAGGTCTGTTCAGCTAGCTCCTTTTTGGCTGCTGAGGCAACCACAATGGCATCCACTGGAATGCCTTTGCTCCAATGCATTCTATCAAAAGGAGGACACAAGAACTTGTCAGCCTTCTTGGGGACTGGTTCCACAGTGTCAGATTCCTTCCATGTCCTGTGCGAAATAAGGTTGATGAGCTTGTCTGCAGTGGAGGACCCAGAAAGTAGATGGGTCCAGCCCAATAGCCTTCAGGAACCCAGATTCCTCCAAAGACAGGGGTTTGGAAGACCATCCACCTTTGTGTTTCAAAAGTTCCAAAACATCACCGAAGGAGATGTCATCTGGCATAGACCTGGGGACCCGTCCCCCTCATCAAAATCTGTGTCCTCCGTGAAGGACTCCATAGGCAAATCCAAGTGCCTCCTCTAACACCTTCTCTTCCATGGCACCTCCTCTGTGTGGGGCTCAGTGAGGACTCAGAAGAGAGGGGAATCCCCTGAGGGTTAGATGCCTCCTGAAGGCTACCTCAGGAGGACTGAACCTGGACAGGATGGATGGTCTCAAGGCTCAGAACAGTGACGGGCTGGGATGGATCTGGTAGGGGGAAGATGCTTCTTCAGAACTGGAGAAAGTCCGTCCTACCACCTGAAAGGCCAACGGACTCAAGGGTACTCCCTTCCCATTCCCAGGAGCCAAAACCACCTGGGAGGAAGGAGCGGAGCCAACACCAGGTCCAGGCCCTCCAGACAGTACCAGCCCCAAGCAATCAAAGGCTGAGGCTCCCAAGGGAAGGGACCAATCTGATAAGCCCAGCCCTGATCCCCTCCCCAGAGACCTGGCACCAACCTCTTGAAGCTGAGATCTACTCTGATCCGAATGCAATGGAATTGAGTTGGTCAGGGACCCTGACAGAGTCGGAAAAGTGTGTATCCTCTGACCCATCAATGCCTCCCTTGAGTGAACCAGGTCCTGGAATTCTGAAACAGGGAGAGTCAGAAGAGGAGAGGGCAACCTTGGGGCTGGGGATCTCGCCGAGCCAGAGCAGGCTGGAGATGCCAAGAGACCCATCTCTATCTGGACCCTGAGGAAGCTGATCATGATCCTGTCCATATCTGAGGTCAAAAGGCTCCTGGAGGAAGCCGAGGAATGGGTGGACTTGGTCAGAGATCCAAGCATGGACCCTGAAGGAGACTTATGATGTCCATGATCTGAAGATCAGCTCCGAGGCCTAGGAGCCAAGTGCTTCGGATCCCTGACGGATATTGAAGGGGAAGAAGAGCCCTCAAAAAGTAATATCAGATCCGACAAACCTGTTGGATCTGACATCTGCTGGACCACCTTCTTCGAACCAAAGGAGCAAGTGGATCCAAGGGGGACCTAACACTAGTCGAATCTGAAAGCCTTCACTCTGAGGAGACCTCGGAGCCTACTATTGGATTCGGAGATGTTGAATTTGACATGGCCAAAGGCAGTTTCGGATCCAGATATCTCTGATCCAAAAGCCTATGCAGTTTGTCAGCCAAGGAAGGAGAAGCATCCAGTGAAGCAGATGGGGCTTTCCTTTTATAGTCTGTAGAGCCTGAAGTAGCCAGGGACATAGAGACAAGAAGACCCCCTTGAACTATGATCTTCAAAAGCAAATTGTTTTGGCGGTCCGTCAGCACTCAGGGGTTGAATGTTGCACAGACACAGCAATCAGCCTTGAGGTGGTCGACCCCCAAACAGTAGAACACTTCTTTTGGATGTTGGAATTAGGCATCTTATGCCCACAAGAAATGCACCTCTTAAACCCTGTAGGTCTGTCCTTCTCAGGCATACCACCGGAGAGACACACATGCACAACCAGAAACACACAAAAACACCAAAGGTTAAAACTACTTAGCAACAAGAGTCACTAATTAACTGACCAACTACTATGTGAAAGTTGCAGTCAACAAATAAACTCTAACACCATTACCTACAGAAGAGTAAAGAAAAAAGCATCAAGCACCAATCGGAGAAAAAAGGGGAGTATCACAAAATATAGTAACGCTAGACATACACTAGCAATGGAAGGGTAGGGTACAGAAAAAAGGACTACCTAGAGAAAAATATAACCAGGAGAATTCACTTATCTGAAGAAAACTTGAAAAATCTATCACAACAAGTTCGCGAGCCAAGGATCACGTTCGTGCATAAAAGCGGCAAATGAGATCTGAGGGTTAGAGTGCAGAAGGAGATTATGGGAAAGGGAGGAGCTTGAGCCTTAGAGCTCTGTCTTGTGTAGTGCCGAACTGGATCCAGTGTTGGATCCAAGATCCAGTTGTGAGCAATAATGAAATGGATAACATCAGATCGAGGATTAGAAGAAGGCAGGATTTGAATGAGCTATGCAATGGTTGACTAGCAATGACTGGATATGTTAAAAGTGATGTATAATGTTTGCAGCTACAGTTCTATCACATGGTTTGGAAAGTATAACTGCGGTGGTGGTGCTGCGGTAGCGTTGTCACCTCACAGTAAGACGTCCTGTTTGATTCTCAGCTAAAGCGTCTTCTGTGTGGAGACATGCGTGAATGGGCGTACCTTCGTTGAAGGTTGTGCGTCAAAGCTGGCAACTCGGCACGTAAAAATCTACTGCCAATCATTAGCGGACCGGAGTTCCGCTGTGGCGACCCCTAACCGGGAAAAGCCGAAAGACACAACAACAACACAACATATAAATCTAACATGGCCGATGTCATACATGATAATTTAATAAAGATGTTTTGTGTTTAAAAAAGGATCTGAAAGCAGAAATACAAATGGTTACAACTCTCTCAGATGATATAAAAGATTACATTTGGTCTTGATAAATACACAAAAATAGCATTTATAAAAGGAAAACTGCAGCACCAGGAAAATATCAAGCTGGGATAGGAATAAGATATAAAGGCACTTTATTAGGAGGGAGTGTATAAATACTTGGGGAATAGATGAAGGATCAACAGTAAAACATGAACAAATGAGAATAAAGCTCAGTAAGGAATACATCATACGACTAAAGCTAATATCAAAAACTGCTAAGCTATCTATGAATAAAGTACAAACTATCACAATTTGCTCTTCCTGTTCTAACTTACAGCTTTGGTGTGACTGACTGGCCACAAAAAACAAAAAAACAGTTACAGACAAGAAAAATGCTTGATGTTTACCAAAGGATAAATAAAAAAAAACAGTGCATTCCAATATTATACATCTCTCTCTGAAGGAGATATGGGCCGTCTTGAAATTGACTACACTGTATACATCTGCAGATACTGCAATGCCTACATATTTGCAGATCTCATCATACCCAAACATAACAAGTTATAAAGTATGAAGAGAAGATATCTAAGATGACATTTTTGCTTAGCTTAGCAAAAAAGTTCAGAATAAATTGGGAATGGAAATCAAACCAGAACTACATAAGAATCAGACCGCAACTGAAAGTGTCAAAAAAGAATATAAAAAAAAGGATCAGATGAGACAGAAAGAAAACTGAACGTCCACAAATGCAGTGGTAAGTGCAGAGATCTTCTGGAACAACCTCATTTAGACTGAGATTTGCCATAGGAATAGCTAAGGAGAGGTGAATTGAAGCCAAGATTAAAAGCTAATAATGGCTGCCCAAGAGTGCACTGTAAAACAGAACTGGAAGCAGTTATACATCTTGTTACTGGGTGGGTTACATTCATGGCTGAGGGTCTGTAATCAAAGTCACAATAATGTGGCAAGATTATTGCACTAGGGATTCTACAAACACTACATATAGAAATAGTTGAGAAGCAGTGGAAATATGAACTACAAAACATTATACAGAATGATAGAGTTTATATCACAAGGCGGGGGTCACCAAAATAGTTCCAAGAAAACTAGATATAGTAGTCACGGAAAAAAGACAGAAGTAGCATTGATCATTGAAATTGCTCCACCGAGTGATTACATGCAAAGAGAGAGAGACACAAAAAAATAGTAGGATTTGCAAGCAAAAACGATACCAATGTGGAAGAAACATACCCAGACAGCCTGAATAGTTGTAGGAGTAACATGGCTAATTAAAAAAAAAATTAAAAACATACTTAAGTATGTTACTAATGCATGTAACCTGACATGAACTGCAGGAGGCGGCAAATTCTGAATACATTACAAATACAAGAGCACCCTTACCTAACATCAAAAAATGAAGCAATACTGATTTCATGAATTTTACCAATGCTCTGACTTAAAAATAGATTCCATTCCTATTAAGGCATGTAAAAAAAAAAATCAAAGTATTTGGAGAAATTAAACTGGTGGCAATAACAATATGAAGCCACTGCTTTAGCTTGTAAATGATGGTTTGCAATGAGTATGACGGCTCCTATGTTCTATTCTTCCCCATTGGATCCTTTGCTCCCTGGGCCCAATAATGAGTACTGCTGAAGCCAACTTCCCAAGAAATGTGGGGGTCCATTTGATGAAGTGTCACATCCAGGGTACCCAAAAAGAAACAAATTGGGATATAGGGTCAGGAGATCGTGGAAGCTGAGGAGAACAAATTGTACCTGTGCAGGGTTCTGATGCAGTCAGTGAAGGAGTAATAAAGAAAAAAAATGAAAAGATCTAGCTAGTAAAGGGGTAAGCTTCAAAACAGTGCTGAATTGTGATTACCAAAACAGGAAAGCTCAAGTTCCACACTGCAGGTCTCTAAGGTTACAAGATCTGTGTAAACCATAATACATTTATGTAGAGATTTCCCTGACTGCTGCTGCATGATATGACCTTAGGGTCTAAAAACGTAGCCATACAGTCTTATTAGATGGTGAAGACACCAAAGACAGGTAGAAAACCATGCATCTATGATACTCTCCAGAAGATAGAAATATAGAAACGTATGAGAGGGGAATCTGATGTATGGTATACAACATAATTATGTTTCACTTTCTAATTTAACTGCAGAAACCTCTCAGCAAATCAGAAGGGAATTATAAACATAAGATTCTAGACAGCAACTGACATTATGCAGGCATAATTATAATACAAATGTATTAGCCAGGTAGGCCCACTGGAGACACAGTACTATCTTAGCCGCAATCTGGGAGCTATGTCTGGTTAACTTACTGGCTCAAGGTTGCACAGTAGACCAATGAGGGCTAAGGGAATCAAATTTTGTATTACCGGGACTAAACTCACACAGCCTTAACCCTCTAAACTAACTGCTTGACAGCAGCATAAAAAACTGGCATTCATTGACATAAAAATACTGCAAGCAAACTTCTCACCATGACAGCCCCCAGGATGGAAATATGGAAAAGAAACTTTGAAAACTTAAGATTCTAAAAAGCTTCAGGTACACGGACTGCAAGCCCATGCAGCAAGCAATCTGGATTAAAAATCTACCTCTCAACACCACCAAGTAAGCAACATACTATTTTGAATCCAAAGCCAGTGGCACTGATGTACACAGATAAAACCTTGATTATGAGTTAGACAACCCAAGACTGACTAGTGGTTCAGCTGCCTGATGAAGCTGGCAGTGGAAGAACAGCAACAAGCCTTAAGCCTCTTCACCTCTCTATGGAGAAGGGGAGAGTCATATGCTTGTGAGCAGACTCTCTGTGGTTGGATCTCTGGTGGAGACTGAGGATCAGACAAAGCTGCTTGTCTACAAATAGGGCAGGGCTAAATGATTACATCACCAAGAGGCATAGCAAGTATCACAAAGGCCCACAGCATGCCAACCCAATGGATGCTAATAAGCATGTGTGATGGGTCAAAGCTGCAAAGAAAATTCTCAGTCTTGTTTGGAATGATGGTACCACACCCAGAATGCTTACTCCTTGCCCCCACCAAAAGAATGGGTAACAGGGATCTCACGTGGGGGAACAAATTAGTCAGCAGAACTTGCAGAACAGTAAGCTTAATGATTAGAAGGGAACTGGTAGAAAAATTATGTAGGATACAAAAAGTACAGTTGTGTACACACCATAAATGTAGATGTTCGAGTGTATTCACTGTTGCAGTCATTATATTTGGGTTATCTGCTTGCAGGTAGCCCTCAGTCGGCCTGATTAACAAAGTCTTGGGTCCTGCGTCAGTTGCTTTCCCTTCTTCCATGACGTCAGATAGTCCGGGGTATAAAACATGCAGCCGACGCCATTACATCAGTTTTTCTTGCCCTAGATGTCAGGTGCCCCCCCTAATGGGAATCACTTAAATATAAAAGTACAAAGATATACCTCCAACAAAAAAGCAAATACACCAAAAAGGCTTTTAAGCATAGTAAAGGAAAGTAGAGGTATAGCCAAAAGTAGTTAGGGGGCTGGAGGGAGGGTAATCAGGACTGCAACAGTGAATACACTCGAACATCTACATTTATGGTAAGTGTACATAACTGTACTATGTTCTTCGTGTTTCACTGTTGCAATCATTACATTAGGGTAGATTCCCAAAGCTATGGTTGGGAGGAGGAATTTAGATAGCATTAGGGCCAGCTATAAGGCTCTGTAAGACTGCAATGGCAAATCCAGTTCTGGATTTAGAGAAAATTGGCAAATGATAATGCTTGGTGAAAGTATGCACAGAACTCCAGGTAGCAGCTTCTAGGATGTCCCTGGTAGGGAAGCCTCTGAGAAAGGCTGTAGAGGTAGATGCAGCCCTGGTGGAGTGAGGTCTGATCCCCTGGGGGATAGGTTTTCCATGATGCTTATAGCAGAAATGAATGCAATGGCTTATCCATTTAGAAATGGTTTGCTTTGAAATAGCCTTCCCCTCTGCCCCTGCAGCAAATGCCACCATAAGTTGTTCAGATTTCCTTTGAGGTTTAGTCCTGTCCAAGCAGAATCTAAGTTGTCTTTGCACATCTAAAGAATGCAGTATCCGTTCCCCTTTATTCTGTGAATTGGGAAAGAAGGCTGGCAAATGAATGGACTGACTAAGAGCCAGACTGGATACCACCTTGGGCATGAAGGATAGATTGGTTCTGAGGGACACCCTGTCTGCATGAAAAATGATGAAAGGCTCCACTGCCATAAGGGACTGTAATTCAGATACCCTTCTAGCTGAAGTGGTTGCTAAAAGGAAAGCTGTTTTCCAAGAAAGACATTTTAAGTCTGCAGTAGCAGCTGACTCGAAAGGCAATAGAATGAGTTTCTCCAAGACAAAGTTAAGGTCCCAGGCTGGGGTGGGAGCTCTCCTGGGTGGTTTAAAATTTCTGGCCCCTCTGAGGAACTGCTTGAGCAGTGGATGAGAGAAGAAGGAAGGTTCTGTGTTATAATGAGCTGAAATGGCTGAGGCGTGGATTTTAATGAAGGAAAAAGACAGGCCCTTGTAAAGCATCTCAGTTAAGTATTGTAAAATCTGAGGTAAATTGGGCGCTGCTGTGCTCATCCCTTGAGATTGATTCCAGGCACAGAATCTTTACCATTTTTCAGCATAAGATTTTCTAGTACTTGGCCTCCTTGCCTCTAAAATGATATCCATCACAGGTTTGCTGAAGGATGGTAAAGGAGAGATTAAGTAATTAGCCAGGCTGCAAGGTTCAGTTTAGACGCTAAGGGTGCAGAATCTGGTTCTCCTGCTGAGACAGCAGGAAAGGAGTCTGAGGCAGGTGCCATGGAGATAATTATGACACACTGTGCAGGAGGGGGTGCCAGTGTTGGCGCGGCCAGTCTGGAGCAATCAAAATCATCCTTGGTTTGTCCTGTTTGATTTTTAGAAGTACTTTGGAGAGTAGAGGCAGAGGGGGGAAGGCATAAACTGATAGGTTTTTCCAGCTGAAGGACAGAGCATCCACTTTCCAGGCTTGTTTGTGGGGAGTCCTTGTGCAAAATTTGTCCAATTGGTAGTTCTGGGGAGAGGCAAACAGGTCTATATCTAGGCTCCCCCATTTGCTTGTCAACATGTTGAAAATCCTTGGTTCCAGTTTCCACTCGTGTGGGTCCATGAGGTTTCTGCTTAATCCGTCTGCCAGTGTATTTAATTTTCCTGGCAGGAATTGAGCTTGTAGGTGCACTTGGTAGCTCAAGGCTGTGTTCCACAATGCCATGGCTAGTCTGCAGAGGGGGTAAGAATGTGTATCCCCTTCTTGTTTATGTACCAGATAACAGTGGTGTTGCCCGTCTTTACCATTAGTTGTCAAGGAAGAATGTGATCATGAAGGCTGTCAGAGCATTCTGTACAGCTAACATTTCTTTTTGATTGATATGCAGGTGCATTTGACTTGGGTTCCATTTGCCTTGAATGCACTTCCCTACCAGGTCAGCCCCCTATGCATAGTCTGATGCATCTGTTGTTAGGGTATGGGCAGCAGGAGATAGTGTGAAAGGTAGTGCCTTGTTTTGGTGGCAGGCCTCTGCCCACCAAAGGAACTCTAGGCGTAGGTAAGGTATGAGAGGAATCATTGTTTCTAGATCTTGAGAATGTTGACATCATAGGCTTTTTAGATACCACCGTAGTTTCCTCATATGCAGTCTTGCATATGGAATTAGAAGAATGCAGGAGGCCATGAACCCCAAGGCTTGCAGCATTTGTCTTGCAGATAGCAGGGTTTTGTGGCCACTTGTTTGAAGTAGGTTGTCAAATTAATTTGTTTCTCTGGCGTGAGGTAAGCCATCTGCGAAGTTGTATTCAAGCTTGCTCCCAGGAATATAATTTGTTGACAGGGTACCAGGTGTAATTTCTTTTCATTTATGGTGTACCCCAGACAAGTTAGAACCCTTTTTACAAAGGCCAGATTATTCAAAATTATGTCCTGGCTTTCTGCCTGAATTAGACAATCATCCAGGTATGGGTATATTTGAATATTTCTTTACCTGCAAAATGCAATAACTGGAGCTAGGCACTTTGTGAATACCCTGGGCACAGTAGATAAGCCAAAGGGCAGTGCAGAAGAGTGCGTGTAGCCTGCTTTGAAGCATAGGTATCTTCTGCAAGATTCCCTGATTGGGATGTGCAGGTATGCTTCTTTTAAATCTAGTGTTGCCAACCAGGCATCTTTGCCTAGCATAGGAAGTAATTGGTGAAGAGTCAGCATCTTGAATTTTGGAATCTCCAAAAAGGTGCTTAGAGTAGACAGGTCCAGGATAGGACGCCATGAATTGTCTTTTCTGGGTACCAGGAAAAGTCTTGAGTAGAAACCTTGTCCCTTTTCCTCTTCTGGTACCAGTTGAATAGCCCTTGCTTGTGGGCCTCTGCCCACTGATTTGAGGGTAGGTCTGGCCACCCGCTTGGTGTTGGCAATGTGTGGAAGTGAGATCTGTATCCCTGGGACACTATATTTAAAACCCATTTGTCCTGGGTAATGAGTTCCCAATTCTTTGCATGAAGAGCAATCTTTCCCCCCAAAGGGGCAGTCAGTTGATAAGTTCTTGGAAATTTTAAAAGGAAGTCATTTACCGTAGGGGGTAGTCTTATTATTCCCAGATTAGGAAGTGGAGGCCCCCCACTGCTTAGTTCTGTGTGTCCCCTGGGACTGAAACCTGGGGTTTTTGCTGCGTCTGGGTTTGGTTTGAGAAGACCTGGAAGGGGCTGGAAAGGTCCAATTCTTAGATGGACAGTGCCTACTAAATCTAGGAGGCTGAACTTGTAAAAAATCTTTAACAGTTTGCATACATTTAGCTTTATCTTCCATCTTTTTAAGAACTTCCTCAGCCTTGTTTCCAAACAGGCAGTCCTGATTTAAAGGAGCATCCAACAATTTAGCTTTAACATGATCAGGCAAAGACTGCTCCTTAAGCCATGCATGCCTTCTGAGCACAGACCCAGTAACAGCAGCCCTGCAAGAGGCCTCTAATGAATCAAAACCACATTGCAAAGTATGTTTTCCAACTTGTTCAGCAGAATGCATTAAATCATGTAATTCTTTATATTCCACACAGTCAGGAATCAACATCATTTTCTGTTTAAGCAGTCCAACAACATGTTGCTGATACTTTAACATATGAAACTGGCAGTTTAAAGCCCTAATGGCCAAGGTTGCAGAAATGTAAACCTTCTTACCCCATCTATCCAGCGCCCTGGAGCCTCTATCAGAAGGGGTTAGGATTTTTAGCAGTAGAAGCCTTAATGCCCTTGGACCCCTGTGAAATAGTCTCTGGATCTGCAATAGGATTTTTGAAAAAGAACTTGTGGGACACAGGGACCCTGTAGTATCTGTCAGGTTTTCTGGGAGCAGGAGGCAGGGAATCAGGGGCCAAACTAGATTCCGAAAAAGCATTATCAACAATGTTTAGTACAGGAGGAATAGCTAAAGACCTATGATGAGGTAGGAGAAGGAAATCCCTAAGCCTCTTTTTCAGGAGGGGAAGTAGAGGGAATGGAGTCCTCTGCATCGGAATATTCATAAGTAGATTAGGGTAAATCCAGATCATCAGAAGAATCAGAAAAAACAAAATCCTGATGAGAAGATTCATAATCAACTTCAGTCGTAGGCCTCTTAGAAGGGGGGGGGGGGGTTGGCTACACCTGATTAGAGTTATTAGATCTTCAGCCATTCTTATCATTTGTTTTTTAGGCATAGAGGCTTGAGCATGTGGCCTGGGTGTCGGTTTTTTAGGCATGGATCGAGATTTAGGCCTACGTAAAGAAGGAAGCGTCGGTTTAATATGCAAGTCCGTAGGCCTGAATACACCTGCAAGCAGATAACCCAAATGTAATGACTGCAACAGTGAAACACGAAGAACATCGATACAGTCATGTCATCCAGTCAAGTTCTAAAATGTCAAGCCGTACACAAATCATTCTGAAGTACTTAACTTACAAAAAAATACTCTTAACAATGATTCTGCTTCTATAATATATGTGTATATTTATCTATATCTATATGTATGTGTATATATATATATATATATATATATATATATATATATATATATATATATATATATGGATCTAGGACATTTGATTGAATGATCAAACGTCCGAATCCATTAAGCACGAGCACACTTACACTAAAGTGTTTTTCACCGAAGAAGCACTTTTGCTTTAGTATGCCTGTTGCCGAGGCCGTACTATGGTGCGGATAAGGGAAACTTCCCTTTTCCCCACTGTAGTGCGGTTTCGGAGTGAGAATATTAAAGTAGGGGGTGGGGGGCACAGGGGAGCAAAGCCCCCCTGCAAAAACGTAAATGTAGTGTTTTTTTGTTTTTTTTATTGACACGTTTTAACGGAAGTGCTTTTTCGGTTAAAGCGCTTTCATTAAAGTGTGTTAGGTGGTTATGGATTTGGACATTTGATCATTCGATCAAACATCCTAGATCCATATAGATATATATATATATATATATACAGTACGTATGGGTCTACTTCACATCAGTGAAAGCTGACATCATCACCAAACTCATTTAACTGAGACCAGTTTGCTGAATATGCACTTCTTTGAATTTTCACATCATCGAATGCTGGAACATCAAACACACTCTCTGGATACAGCTAACCAACGTGACAACTAAAAACAGTACAATAAACCGACTAAAACCACTCAAACATGTACATAAATAGAGAACTCACCCTACACTGCATACAGACCATCCACTGCAACATCTTCACATAACTCTACATGTCCTTACAGAAACAGGGGTCCGAAAAATAATAAATACACTACAATAACTGACACCATTTATGCAGGGGGGGTAAGCTTCCCTGCACCCCACTCCCCCCAGAAATTAAATACACCAACACTAAGTTGTACACACACACACACACACACACACACACACACACACACACACACACACACACACACACACACACAACACATTAAACCCTATGTGACTAGCATCAGCTTAACATGAATATCAATCTGATTTTGGTTGCTTTTCAAACTCATTAGCCAACTTCAATCCATTAATTATGTTCCTATGCAGCTGACATAACATGAGTGCTAGAAACTAAGGCAAGTCATCGATGCTTTTTGTGCTGGTACCTCTTGAAATAAATACAAGCACTTTCAACAAGTAGCAATTCTATCCAATGTGTTTTCATGTAGGGATACAATCATGTGCTGTCGTCAGATTATGCAATACTGTAAACCATGTTTATTATACTCTAATTTACCTTTGGGTGTCTTTTAACAGGATACAGCTGGCTTCACTCTCACAATATCAATAATTTCAAACCAGCACTTCTAAAATTAATTTTATCTAATATATTCTAGTGTGATCATCTTGACCGCTCCTAATTAGTTTTCTCTCTTTATTTGTTGGTTTTCTACATTTCTTACCCAAGAACTGACTTCATGCTCTCCTCTGGTTTGCGGACAGTGAATGGACTTGGATCCTTACCGACATTCTTGGGTATAGTAATCTCCCTGAAAGGAAAAAAAAAAACTGTTACTCTTGAACCCTGACTAAAAATTCTGACAAAGTAAGGCAATGTATTACTAACAGGAATAGTTCAAAACCATAAGAACAGCATGTAGACACAGGTATTAGGGATTAAGTCCACAGACTTCTCTGGGAATATACTTCACAATGGTTAGAATATCCTTCTTCTGTAGCAGGTCCTTCCTCTTACTGTTTACTCCATTCTAGTTACTACAATTCTTGAAGTTGTCACACCATGATCTGAAACCACAGTCTTTAAATAAAACATGTAGACAGGCTCTGCCTTTTATCTTCACCTTAGTGTAAGAAATCAGTAATACTACCATTACAGTACTCCAGCCTTATGTAAATAACTGGTGGTACACAGCAGACTATAATCCTTTCAGCGCAGGTTAAATGCAATCCTTCCTAGTGCAATGATTTGCACACATTAGAGCTACAGTGAACCCCTTTAATTTATTTTAGCTATTCACACTTTTTTATTTTTTCCATATAAACTACTGCTCAAATTAATGCCTTTGCAGATCTTCACATATTCCTTTATACAGTCTAAGCCATCTTTGTATGCAGTGCTGTTTGGAATGTTTTCACTGCCTCCTTCCATTGAACCAGACATTTATATTATTTAATAATTTACTGGTCTCATGCAGAAGCAATCATTCACTAGTTAATACAAGGTTACAAGCATTGCTTGTTAACTATCACTTTACTTCAGTTATGATTGCAGAAATGAGCCATTAAAATGCTGGTCGAGTCATGTTTGAAAGGTAATGCTGTAAAGTAACTGGTACTGTAAAGCACAGCTGAATAAGTAAAATTAACAGCAGATATTCAAATAGGTTACTGCTACAGTAACCTAAGCTATCTAGCTAAGGGATTAAACCAGCTGACCAGATTCCAAATCTTAAAATATCTTCCCCAAGCCCTAGTCATCCACATGGAAAGCAGCTAAAAGGCAGTGGAAAGAGCACAAAAAACTTTGGAGATTTTTCGTCCTTGAAGAAGAGGATTAGAGCCCTGCTCAGCAGGGTTTATACACATGAAAACCTCACATCCTGGCATAAAAATAGCAAAGGTTGATAGAAGGAGTGAGGGACTGGCTTTTGCAGCAGTGATCTATTTGTAAAACCAACTGTTATGGTAAATTTACATACACAACTGTACTATGTTCATCATTATGTCACTGCTACAGTTACTTAAGCTATATGGGACAAATACCAAAGCTTAGACAGCAAGGCAAGAAGATTGATCAGAGTCCAAAAGCTCCTGGAGAATAGTCCTAACAAAGTCTGTGTTGGTCCTAGAGTAGGAATGTAATTTGTAGTGGTTGATAAAGGAGTATATAAATGACCAAGTTGCTGTCTCCAGAGTCCACCTCTTTCCAAAAAGCCACAAAAGTAGCCAGCCACAGTCCTGGTAGAATATTTGCTAACTTTGTTTGGAAGTGTCTTGATAAAGTGTGAGTAACAAAAGGAAACTGCATGGGATGACCATTTAGAAATAGTTTGTTTTGACACTAGTTGTCCCTTCTTCTTATCTTCATAAGAGACAAACAATTGATCATAAATTCTGAAGGGTTTTTTTTGTCAATGTTGTACCTGAGTTGCCTCCAGAGTGTGCAACATTCTTTCTCCCCCATTTTTTGGCAGTGGAAAGAAAACAGGGAAATGAAATGCCTGGCTTAGTGCAAACTCTGAAACAACCTTAGGCATAAAGGATTTGTTCTCATGATTACCCTATCCTTGTGAAAAATGAAACAGGGATGACTTATCATAGGTTCATAGGTGTGCACTAGGCTAATGGCCCTGGAACCTTTAGAAGCCTAGCCCATAGGATTACCCTGGCATCGTGCCACACAACCTTAGTTCCTAGTGCCTCTGCCAAGTAGAGCCAGTGGAGCAATCCCCAGGGTGAATTTTCTATTTCCCATCTACTCATCAAGATTTCTCTTGAAGAGGACCAGTGAGGTGCCCTGCTTGACATGTATGGGAAGTCTATTCCATAGCATGGGCAGTCTCTGGGTTATGAACATGTCCCTCCAGCATGTTCTGTTGATCATGGTAATGAGGTTGAGGTCTCTGGAGCATGTGGTATGGAGAGATTGGGATTTCTTTAGATGTAGCACTTCTAACAGAGTTGGGTCAGACATGGGTTTGTAAGTCAAGCAGAGATTGCCTCTAAGTAGGCGATATGAGAAGGAGAATAGTTGGGAGTTTTTTTGAGTCTGTCCATATAGGACAAGTGTTAAGGCCTAGGATCCTGTTTGTGAGGTACTTTTGCAGTCTCTCCAGTTGTTGCAGGTGTCTAGTGAGGTACATGCCAAATGGGGCACTGTACTCTATGATTGGCCTAATGAGGGAAGAGTAGAGGGAGACAATGACCTCTTTCTTCCTGGATGCAAAACCCTTAGTAATGAGATGCACCACATAGAAGGACTTTCTGAAAGCTTATAATTCTGATATATTTCTTGCAGACGTCAAATTAATAATTAACACTGTTTTCCAACTTAAGAACTTGAAATCAGCCTCATGAGCAGGTTCAAGAGGAAATAGAATAAGTTTTTCTAAAACAAAGTTGTAATACTAGAAAGGAGCCACCTGTCTTCTAGGTGGGAGGATATTCAACACCTCCTTCAAAAACTGTTTTACTAGCGGCAAGGAAGAAAAGGGGCATCTAAGGGAAGGCAAGCAGAATGGCTGAACAATCAATCTTAATAGGACAAACAAGAGAGGTCAGAGGATAATAAATTACACAAATAATGAATAATCACAGGAGTCTGAGCAAGAAAATGATCCTGGTTGTTAGATTGGTACCAACAAGAAAAAACACAGCTGTGTAAAATCTTACCATAACAGTAGATGTCCTTCTCTTCACGATTGAAGTATCCAAAACAGAATGGATATCCTCCACAGGGCAGTCCCATGCTCAGCCAGTACACAAAAGCCTAATGATGATGTATGTGCCATATGTCACATTTATGCATAAAAAGGGATGTATGGATGTAACTACCCAAAACCGAATTGCCCTAGCAGAGTACAGTCTCCACAGGGGAAATCTGTGTACATCCAGAAGGAAAAATGCAGAACAAAAATGGGAACACTGAGCAAGAAAGGAATCTAAAATAAAAAAAAAATAGAACAAACAAGAGGGGGTTGGAGGGAGGGAGTGAGTACTGTAACAGTGGAGAGAAGGACATCTACTGTTAAGGTAAGATTTTACACAATTGTACTATGTCCTTCTACATCACTGTTGCAGTATCCAAAACAGAAGGGAGAGTAAAAAAAAGCTCAAGAAACAGAATGGGAGGCAGAAGGCTGAGAAAAGCCCTCAACAAACCCACATAAAATGGTTTCAGCAAAACCTGCTGTGGCCCTAGAAAACCATATCCAAATTATAATGCTTAGTAAAGGTATGCCCTGAAGACCAAGAAAAAGCTTCAAGGAAGGAACTGGTGTCCAACCCCTTGAAGAAGGCACCAGAAGAGGAAACAGCCCTAGCGAAATGAGTTTTGCCATGAAAAGAATAACAAAAGGAAATGGCCTTAGATATCCCGGAGGAAATGGTTTGCTTAGAAACAGCCAAATCCAATGTCCTGGGATGAAAGGCAACAAAAACTGATCAGACTTATGAATGGCCTTAGTTTTATCCAAATAGTACCTGAGCTGTCTGTGCAAATCCAAGATAAGCGGGACCCTCTCACTAGCAGATTGAGGAGAAGGGAAAAAGGAAGGGAGTTGTACCAAGTGATTCAAAGACAACTCATTTACTATCTTGGGTATAAAAAAAGGATTAGTACGAAGGGACACCCTGTCCCTGTGAAAAAAACAAAAAAGGAGGAATGGCAATAAGGGCCTGGAGTTCAGAAACCCTCTGAGCAGAAGTACAAGCCAGCAACAAAAGAGTCTTCCAGGTACAATGTTGCAAAGAAGCAGAATCTGCAGCCTGAAAAGGAGCTTGAGCCAATTTTTCCAAAACAAAATTAAGTACCCAAGAGGAATAGGTTTCCTTGGAGGCCTAATATACAGGACACCTTTATGAAATTGGTTGACCTCAAAACGAGACGTCAAAGAACAATTCAAGGGCAGACATGCACAAATGGTTGACAAATAAGCTTTAACAGAAGAATAGGCCAGGCCAGACTGGAGCAACTCTCACAAACAAGAGAAGACCAGAGGGACCCCTACTGAAAAAGGGTCCTGACTACAAGCATGTCACTAGACAGAAAATCTTTTCCATTTGCATATATAAGATTTCTTGGTTGAGGGCTTCCTTGCCTCCTGCAAAACTCTGGGCACATCCTCAGAAAAGAGGTGCCTGAATAGATGAAAACCGTATCACCCACAGTGTCAGTTGAAGAGTGGACAAGTAAGGATGAATACGAAACCCCTTGTCCTGTGTGAGGAGATCCAACGGGTGAAGTAACGTGTGGTGATTGCCCCTGGCCAGATGCATTAACAGGCACAGCCAGTGTTGTCTTGTCCAAAATGGAGTTACTAGCAAGATTTTCAGGGAGTCCAGCTGAATCTTCTGCAGGACTCTTGGAAGTAGAGGAAGAAGAGGGAAAGTATGAAGAAACATCCCCTTTCAAGGAAAAGAAAAGACATCTGCCTTCCGCACCAGATGGCATGGCACTCTGGAACAGAAGAGAGGAAGCTACCTGTTCAAAGGGAGGCAAAACGATCTACCTGAGGAATACCCCACCAATGGACAATGTCCAGAAACACGTTTCTGTGAAGGGTGCATTCATGAACCTGTGTTTTGGACCTGCTTAGAGAGTCTGTCACTAGATTAGCCCTGAAGGAATGCATACTGCCTGAAGAGTTAATTGATAACTGACAGCAACCTCCCAACCGTGAAGAGCCATCCTGCAGAGGAGGCAGAAGACCAAAAGAAGCCCCACAACCCATGTCTAACGCATCAGTCAACAGTTCTTGAGAAGGGCCTGGAGGGTGAAAGGGCCAGCCTGGGTTAACAGCAAACTGTTGAATCCACCACTCAAATTCCTTCTTTAGACAGGGAAGAAGAGATACACTGAAATCCATTGGGTGACAATGCTGTGGCCAAACTGATGAGGTATAACTGAAGCTTCCACACATGCAGTCTGGAAACAGAAAGCATTGGAATAGAAGAGGCCATGAATCCCAGGGCCCAAAGAAACTCTCTGGCTGCTATGGTAGTCAGAGGAAGAAGAGACTGAAATAAAGGCTGTCAGTGACAAAACTTTTGGAGCTGGAAGAGAGGCCAACGCTGGCACTACCTGAATCCTGCATATCAGATACACATGATCCTGAGATGGATTCAGGATAGACTTTTGGAAGTTGATAATAAAGCCCAGACTTTGAAGACGAGAGATGGTGAATTTCAGATCCTGTAACAGGCAACTGGGAGAAGGCACCTGAAGCAAGAGGTCATCTAGATAAAGAAAAATCTGAATGCCTTGAAGTCTGCAGAAAGCAACAACAGGAGCTAGATATTTTGTGAATACCCTTGGGGCAGCAGAGAAGCCAAAGCAGAGAAATGAAAATGAAAGGAAGACACAGAGAAACATACAAATTTCCTGAAAAGAGGGTGAATAGGGATATGAAGGCCAGCATCTTTCAGATCCAAGGACACCAGAAAACCCTGTGGTAATAAAAGAGGAAACAGGGATGGAAGAGTAAGCATAAGAAAAAAGGGAAATGAGAAAAGTGTTGAGCTGAGAGAGATCCAGAAGAGGTCTCCAAGTGCCCTCTTTTTGAGGAAACAGGAACATCCTGGAATAACAGCCCATTCCCACTCAGGAAGGGGGGGGGCAGGTTGAATGGTTCCTTGGTTCACAAGGGACCCTAGAACCTCCGGAGAATGAGGAAGGTGCTCTAAAGGAGGGAGAAATTTCATTAACATGAAGTAACCCAGACAGATAATAGAAAGAACCCACGAGTCTTAAGTGATGAGACGCCAAATTGAAAGGGAAAGCCAAAGGGACGAAGGAACCTGATCTAAGGGGGGGGGGAGGGCAAATTGTCAAAGACAAACAGGCTTATCAGATAAAAGAGGTATCTTTGCCACAGAAATCTGAGAAACCTTAGCAGAGGGGGGGGGGGGCCGCCTGCCACCTTTTCTGCCCTTGGAGGTCTGGTGGGACTGCCTACAAACAAAACCAGATCTAGAAAGACAATTCCTCTGCAACTTAGGGATAGCAGAGACAACAAATACATTTAAGGTCCTGCAAGGGTTTGCCTTTCTTTTCAACAGACTTAAACATGTCAGCAGCAGCAGCACCTAAAAGATGTTTATTATCCAAAGCAGCATCCAACCATTTAGCCTTAAAGTCCTCAGGCAGAGACAGAAGACAAAGGCAAGAATAACTCCTTATGACAGGCCTAATAGCTGCAGCCCTAGAAGATGCATCAGCAGCATCATAGCAACACTTAACAGAGTGACGAGCCACTTGAGAAGCAAAACCTACAAAGATAAGGCACAGTATTTGCCTTCAGAATCAGGGAGGTCAAATCAGGGGGGTCAGAAGTAACCTGACAAGTCTGAGCAGTCAAGTCCAGAGCATACCTAGTCATGTTGGTCTGGTGATTAACAGTCCTACAGGCCAAAGTAGAAGAAATGTAAACTTTCTTAACAATCCTCTCCATTGTCCTACTATCCTTATCAGAAAACAAAAGTCTGGAAGAGGGGTTTGTTAGAAGAGACTGACACCACAGCAGGATCATCAGGACATTTAAATAAAAACTGACAATCCTCAGGAACCTTACAGAACCTATCAGGTTTCTTAGGAGCAGGAGACTGAGAACCAGGAGGCTTGGAAGCAGCAATGAAAGTATCTAACAAGGCAATCAACACCGGATGAACTGCAGATTGTTTAGGAGTATCCACCTGAAGCAACTCATATCTCCTCTGAATATCAGACACTTGAGAAGAATACCACTTAAAGTATTCCATCATCCTAGCAATTGGGTCCCCAAAGGACAATTCCCAAAAGGAGACACAGAGCTAACAGACTTCTCTTTATCAGAACCATAAGCCAAATGCAAAGGCATCTGTGAAGAATAGGACAAAGACCCCTCATCAGACACCGAATCCTCATCTCAGGAAACCAGAACCCTAAGCCATTTAGAAGGGGTAGAGGTCCAAAGAGGAGCAGGTACCAAAACCCCTTGAGGAGGTTTTAAGGCCATCAAAGCAGAAAACAAGCCCTGAGTACACACCTGCCATTCCCTTTGAGGATCCTTATGATGGACTGAAACATGCTTCAGTTTTTGTCTTTTCTTAGCAGGAACATCAGCCCTAACAAATACTGGAGTTTCTGACGTTTAGTGAGATTCAGTAAGAGAACCTGGAACCTCCTCCCTAACCAATATCTATGGAATCCCTCTAGGACCCTTTGAGATAATCAACCACAGTTCCTCCTCGATGTCCGGAGCAGACACCTGCAAAGCCTCAGAGGACGTGCAGAAGGATGGATCCATTCTGGACTCCTATGGGGCAGCAGCAGCACAGAAATCTAATGTAGAGGCTGAATGACCTACAGAGCTATTACCCACTTCTAGTGGGATGTCCGGCTGAGGCTGGACAGCTAAAGAATCCATCTGAGACTTTTTGGTCTTCTTATTACCTAGTGGGAGCATCTCGAGGTTAAAGGATTCTGCCATGGCATCCTGAGCTAATTATTTAAGCCATTGATTTTCAAGATAAATGGTCAGGGAAGACAAACATCTTCTGAGTGCCTTAGGTACAAATGCTTTACAGATACTATAACAGGTATGGTCGTGGAAAGCATCTAAACATAAAAAGACGCTGTTCGTTATGATCCTTATGGGGAATCTGCCTCCCACACACTGACATTTCCCTTCTTGGATGACATGAGCTCTAGGTAATAAAATAAAATACAAGACCAAGAAAAGTTAAAAAATAAATAAATAAAAACAACCCCAACGGGGAACTTATCTGGTAATTAAGCATTCAGTGCAGCAACAAGGCGTTCAGACCAACAACCAAAAGTGGGGTTTGAACTGGCGGCAAAGACGTTCTTGGTAACTGTGTCCATATGTCCCTTTTATGCCCCATGTTCTGTCCGGGAAGCATAAATGTGACTTATGGTGCACACAAGATAAGTAGGCTTTTCTATACTGGCTAAGCATCAAGCTGCCCTGGGCAGGAGATCCCTTCTGTTTTGGATACTACATCAGTGGTATAAAAGCCATCATTTTCTACTTACCTGTATATTACTTTTTAGTACCAGGTTTCTTTGCATCTTTTAACACCTACTGTACATCCCCCAGTAAAAAGGTGCCTAAAAGGAATTAGAATTTTATCATTTAGGCAATTAACTGAGGCAGATAAAGGAAGCATCTAAAGGTTGGGGTGTGTCAAACACCCCTTGCCTGTGT
Organism: Protopterus annectens; assembly: GCF_019279795.1. Lineage (NCBI taxonomy): Eukaryota > Metazoa > Chordata > Ceratodontiformes > Protopteridae > Protopterus > Protopterus annectens. The sequence goes on from NC_056725.1 coordinate 1,354,348,094, forward strand.
GAGAAAGTCCATTCTTTGAAGAGGCTTATGGTAACTGTCCTTGGCCACTTTTAAAAGAAGGGTGAACCACTGTTGCCTGGGCCAAAATGCAGTCACCACAATTATCTTTGAAGACTCTTGGATCTTTAGAAATATTTTGGTTATTACAGGAAAGGGTGGAAAAGCATAAATAATCATTCCTGTCCAGACCTGCTTGCAAGGGGTCCTGAAGTAGAATTTCAATAACTGCCTATTTTGTCTGGAGACAAATAGATCTACTTAAGTTCATCACAGATGGGTCAATTCCTGGAACACCCCTGGGTTCAACTTCCATTTAGGAGTGTCTGTCCTGGACCTGCCTAGCTTGTCTCTAACAATCTTGACGAAATTAGATGCTGCTATAAGTCCAAAGGTTCCCTCATCAAAAGACTGAACAAAGAGAAGGCTTAAGGATAGGATGTATAATCATTCTTATGAAATTAAAAAGTCTAACCAACAGAATGCTTTAGCCAGACATATTATGTTAAATGAGGGACATGATTTTAGATTTAGAGTGTTACAATTAGTAACTCCTAGGAGAAGAGGGGGTAGTAATATGAATTATTTGGAGACTCTGGAGCTACAGTGGATTTTTAAACTGAGAGCACATTTATCATCTGGTCTTAATCAGTCCATAAATATTAAGCCCATACTTGAAGCACATAGTAATAAATGAAGGTTTTTACACTTTATATAAATACATTTATTTATAATTAAAATATCAGTATTTGCTTTATTAATAAGTATAATGGAGTGTTTCATGGAGTATGGGCATTTTGTCATATATTTATTTGCTTCATTTATTTATTTATGCATATATATTTTCATATACACACATTCATTTTTATTTTTATGTATTTGGTATGTTTACAATTATGTTTGTATTTGTGTCTACATAATATAATAGGTATTATTTTATGGTAATTAATTAAATCTTGCACATGAATTAATATAGTATATAAGGCATTTTTATTTTTTATGTTTTTATTTTTCTCATGTCCTATATGTATCTATTTTTTATATGCGTATATATTATATATGTATTTTTGAAAAATATACGCTATGAATGATGGGTGCTTGGTGATTTTAAAGTATTGTTATTTCATCTTTTCCTTGTATCTATTTTATTTGATTCTATCATTCTGTGGAATGCACAGTTATTTGGAGGAATAGGATTTTTAGGTTTGTCTCATTCTCTCTGTGCTTTCTACTTGTAGAGCTCACAGAGCTATCAGGAAGCTGGTATACTTTATTGCATTGCACTGATTATTTAATTGTTTAATTGTTAAATTGATTGGTTAATTGATCATTTTTGAGCATGAGCCTTTGTATAAAAGTGGTTTTATAAATTTAGATGTTAAGATCTGAAGAAGCGTACTGGTTGGTACGCGAAAGCGCTCATCTGTTCTTTTTATTTAATAAATCAGTTGGGACTTTTATACAGCAGTATTTTTTCGTGGTGGTTTCACTCGTGTATGTTCTTTGATTTGTCTCTAACAATGTTTTGCTCTGATAGAACACTGGTAACCTAAAGAGACTGACTTGAGTTTCATTGTTTTGAATGTCTTAACATCTAGAATCTGAGCATTAGCTTAGGCCTATAAACACTCCACTTCATTTAAAATCTAGGGTCAAATACCCTTTCCCCCACCAAACATCTAGTTCCTTTTTAAAGAAAACAAAGGAATTCAAACTTCTTAAATGCAGTGGTAGAGAATTCTGCCACCTTCTACCTCAAATATGAAAAGTCATAGCAAGGAACTTACAATTTGGATGTGAAACCACTACTAATTTGGTTGTACTCCTAGAGTTAAGGTATGGAGAGGAAAAATAAGTCCCTATTGTAGTTCAACAGATATCATTGTGATTACTTTTACAAAACAAAACTAAATCCCATCTTACAAGTCTATACTTGACTGCGAACACAGAGAAATATGTTTTAATGTTTCCTTTTTCCTTGTAACTCAGATGCTTCACAGTTTTAACTAAGATGCTTCACAGAGTAAAACTGCCTTATGAAATACCTTTGGATTCCTTCTTACCTATTTATAAATTTCTTATTATAAAAGCAAACAGCCAGTCCATATTCTAAGACAGGTCTCAGGATAGATTTGTAGTTCAAGAGTAATACTGCAGCTTCCCTAATATTGATGGTCCTTAGTCTTGTTTTTATTTCACAGTAAGACTTCTTAATGACATCTTTTGTAGTTTAAAAGAAAATGTTTTACCTGTCATCACTCCCAAGTCTCTCACAGTCCCTTCCTCCTCATGAATATGATCAGCAATTACATAAGGCTAACAACTACATGATCTACCAAAGGGTATTAATTTGGGAGGGGGGTGGGTTGTATTAAATTCCATATTGTTAAATTCAGTCCAATGTAGAACTTGGACCAACATATTCTGTAGTTTAAATAGATAATTTACCGAGTTTATTACTGCTCCTAGTTTCATGTCATCTGCAAACCTACTGGTAGTGATGTCTTTTACTGATGGACACCCACACATAAAAATAATAAACAGTGTATGACCAAGCTCAGAACCCTGCGGAACTCCTGACTTTTTTCCTGACTACCTGAATATTATTTCCTGTTCTAATTTTGAATAGCTAGATTCCACGCTACCATAGCAAGCCTGCAAAGGGGGTAGGACCTGGCTCCCCCATTTGTTTAGTTACCACATCTCTGTGGTGTTCTCTGTGATTATGGTTCCTATTATATAATCGAAGATGTAATTCTTCGACTGCGTCTTGATCAAAATTGAAAGCATGAAACAGCAAAATAGTGAAACAGCATATAAGTGATCTCTTTCCCTGGGCCGCCTCCGTTACTTTGCCATTATCCTCACTGTCGTGTGATCTCGGAGTTGGTATATTTAAGTACAGGGTATGTGGGTTGCACAGCCCCCCACATTGGGGGTGTGGGGTGGTGAAGCCTCCCACTTTATGTAATGTTTTGAAGTTTTTATTTTTATTTTTGTGGAACAGTGATTTTTTTCTCTGGGAAAAAAATCGCTGTTCCAAGTGTTCAGGATTGTAAGCTTTCACTTACATGTGGTCGATAAATCAGTGTTCGCTTTTTTAAGCATTTGCTGATTTAATATAGACCCTATGATTACTAACAGAGGGTATGGGGTCCGAAGATAGTTCAGAGATTTCACAGCATTTATTAGCACCACCATTTCTTTGGCATTTATGTGCTTTAACTTGTCTTTCTTGTTCCAGAGGCTTTGTCCCTTCAGTCCTATGGACACAGCTCACCAAACAAAGTCTGATGCATCTGTGTTATAGACTAGATAGGGGATGGAAAGGAGAAAAAAAGACCCAGGTTGAGAGACAACTGATTTATTTGTCAAGAGTAATTCTCTTTTCACAAGCCCCTGCAGTGGAATTTGAAACGAGAGAGAATACTGCTCATCAGTCCACACTAATTTGACAAAAACAATACATTTTTCTTATGTTTAGTCTTGGCCAAGACAGTAGGGGCGACCATGGTGGTGCAGCGGTTAGTGTTGCCACTTCACAGCAAGAGGTTCTCCGGTTAGATCCTCGGCTGGGGTGCCTTCTGTGCGGAGTCTGCATGTCCTCCCTGTGGTCTCGTGGGTTTCCTCCGGGTGCTCTGGTTTCCTCCCACATCCCAAAGACATGCTGTAGGTGGATTGGACACTCTAAATTGGCCCTAGGCATGAGTGTGTGCGTGTGCCTTCTGTGGAAGGTCGGGTGCCAGGATGGCAATTCAACATCGTAAAACTCCACTGCCAATCATGAGAAGTCTTGGCCAAGAGAATTGTGATCATGAGAATAGTGGAGGCCATAAAACCCTAAAATTCTGAGTTATTCTCTGTCAGATGCCTGAGAGTGGTTTGCTCCCTGTAATTCTCAATATCATCATCACCAGCCCCCTTTTTCCCATTTATCTACATGGGGTCGGGGTATTGTGTTTACTGTCGCCAACTTTCTCAATTCAGTGCCACACTCCTGCCATCTTCAACACTTATGCCCGACTGTCGCTGATCTTCTTTTACACAATCCATCCCCCTCTTTGCTGGATGTCCTCGTTTCCTCTTACCATCTTCTTGTATGTCCCAAACCTTCCTCACCAGATTGCCTTCTGCTTTTCTACACATGTACCCAAACCACCGTAATCTGTTCTCTTTGATCTTTTCTGCAATTAAAGCTACATTGGCTTCTGCTCTTATGTCCTCATTTCTTCGTCTGTCCCACATTGTGCATCCTATCACATTTCTCAGGCACTTCATTTCCATTACCTCTAGCTTCTTCAACTGTTCTGCTTTTACTGCCCAGGTATCTGTACCATACAGTAGTACTGGTCGCACCACTGTCTTGTACACCTTACTTTTCAGCTTCTTTGGCATTCTTCTATCATAGACTATACCTGATACTCTATGCCAGTTGGCTGCAGCCCTCTGATTCTAGCTTTGACCTCTCCATTCAGACTACCCTTCTCCTCAACTCCTCCTCCCAGATACTTGAAGCTGTTTACCTGTTCCACTATCTTCCCTTCTATCTCTATTCTCAGCTTCTTTTGATTTCTCCAATTTGCTGCCATTACCACCATCTTATCTGTGTTTAGTTTCATCCCATGTGCCTTCAGATTTGCATTCCCAATCTCCTATCCTTTGCTGAAGTTCTAGCTCAGAGTATGCCTGTACTGTCACATCGCCTGCATAAGGCAGCTATGTTGATCCATCCCCTCCAACCTGTTTGCTAATGTAGTCCATCACCAGTATGAACAGCAGTGGGCTCAGAGCTGAACCCTGATACACCCACACCCACTGGAAACCCCTCTGTGAGGCCGAACACTGTTCGTACTTGAGTCATTGGGTCCTTGTACATAGTCAGCACTAATTCTACCAATGATTCTGAGACTTCAAACCACTGCAATACTGCCTAGATCAGCTTTCGTGGGACCTTGTCATATGCTTTCTCCTAGTCTTGGAATGCCCAGTTGGACTCTCTCCTCATCTCTAGCTTCTTCTCAAATATCTGTCTCAATCCAAACATTGGGTCAGTTGTGCTGCATCTTGTTCTGAATCCAAACTGCTCATCTCACATCCTACATTCTACTACTCTGCGTATCCCTTTATCAATCACCCTCTCCAGAACTTTCATGCAATGTGATAGGAGTATGATGCCTCTGTACTGCCCACAGTTGTGTATGTCCCCTTTGTTCTTGTACACTGGCAAGAGTATGCTTATTCTCCAGTCATCTGGGATACACCTTTCTCTCCACACTGCTATTAGTACCCTTAGGAACCATTTCTCCCCTATCTCACCCAGCATCTTTATCATATCTGCTGCGACCTCATCTGAGCCTGCTGCTTTCCCTGACTTCATCTTCCTTAGTGCTGTTCTTACTTCTTCTAGGGTGGGCTCCTCTTCTTCTCTCATCACAGGCAGTTTCTGGGGCAGTACAGCTTCTGTGGGGTTTTCTTCATTCAAAAGCTGCTGGAAATACTCCTTCCATCTGCTTTTGATGTCCTCTGGGCTGGTGAGCAGGTTGTTGCTAGCATCCCTTATGAAGGGTGTCTGACTATCTTCTTTAACTTTCTGTCTTTGTCTTGCAACCTGACATAGTTTCTTTGTGCCGCTTACTGAGTCACTTTCCAGAAGTTGGTACAGTGCCTCCGATGCCCTATTCTTTGCTATTGTAACTTCTTTCTTAGCTTCTTTGTTAGCCAACCAATAGTCCTTCCTAACCTGCTCAGTCTTTTCTGTCTCCCACTTCTTCCTGCACTCCTTTTTTCTTTTGATGACTTCCTGGACTTCTGCATTCCACCACCAGCTTTCCTTATGTACCTTATTTCCATACCTGGCTCGGCTACATCTTTTCTGTAGTCCTTACACATGCTGTTTTTAGACGCTGCCATTCTTCTTCAAGTCCACCTATTTCCTCATCTTCTTGGGGTGCTAGAGCCCTGAGTAATTCATTGAACTGTTGTACTTCCTCTCCAGCCAGCTTCCAAGTCTTCATCCTAGTCTCTGTTGACCTTAGAGCCTTCTCTGACCACTGCTTGCAGCTGACTGTGGCAACTAGTGGTATATGCTGTGGGCCAACTGTTTCACTGGGGATAACTTTGCAATCATGGATTCTGCCCCAGTGCCTTTTCCTTACTAGGAGGAAGTCTACCTTAGTTGCATGTTGACTACTCTTGTACGTGATCTTGTGACTGTCTCTCTTTCTGAACCACGTGTTGGCTACTATCAAGCCATTTGCCAGACAGAAGTCTAGAATGGCTTCTCCTCCTTTATTACTGTTGCCCCGCCCATGTGGACTCAGGAAGTCCTCATATCCTGTTCTGTCTGTCCCGATATGTGCATTCAAGTCACCCATTATCAACACCAATTCTTGTTGTCCTGCTTTATCTAGTAGGTTCTGCAACTGCTGTCTGAATGCACTCTTTTCCTCACTATCACAACCCTGCTGTGGGGCATAGGCTGAGGATATGAATACTGCCCTACCATTACACTGGAGTCTGACTGCCATGAGTCTGTCATTAATTTTGATGATATCCCTTACTGCCTTCTGAGGCCTCTCTCTCACCACAATTCCTACACCATTTCTAGCCTGCCCTCCACCTGAGTAGTAGACTCTGGATTCCAATCCAAATGGCTTTGCTGCGCTGCCTTTCCATCTCATCTCCTGGATACATAGGATGTCCAGCCTCCTCCGTATCATCATGTCATTCATTTCCAAGCTGCATCCTGTCACTGAACCTACATTAAGCATAGCAATTCTCAGTCCATGTTTGGCAGGTTGGTTGGTTTTACATCCAGCCTTCGCTCAACAGAACTATCCCAGGTAATCCAGGCTGGGCAACTAGACACTGGCCAGCCAGTAGCTTATTGACCCAGGGCTACTGGGCTTTATGGCAGGCACATGCTGGCCAACAGGGGCACATATACTCCTCCCACCGTTAGCACAGGTCCCTGGGGTGGGTCAGAGTAGGCTGGGTCCTCAACCCACTTATCTCCGGTAACTACTCATGCCCATTTTTGGCGACATTAGTCAACATGACCGAATCACCTAGAGCCATATTTTACACACTTGGGTGGTTAGCCCTGCCATGGCACGCAGTCTGTGATCCATGTTCTCCTATCTTGAGGATACTGCGCACCACAGTAGATGCCCAAAGCATTTGGTCTGTACAAGTCTTCCCCCTATAGGGCACCATGATGAGTCTGTGCTGCTGCCCACAGCTCATTCATTGGTGAGTTTGAGATGGAAACACTCAAATTCTCAACACTGTCTTGCAAAACAAAAACCATCATAAATGTTGCATCTAGGACACATCCTAGAAATACTATTTTGTGAGAAGGAATGAGAGATTTCTCTCTGTTCATCTGAAATCCCAGGCTGAGAAACAGTTTCATTTCCCAAGCCAGAGATACTTTACAAGCTGTGAAGGAATTTGCAAAAATCATGTTATTATCTACATAAGGGAAAAGTGAATGTGATGCATCGTGTAAATGGCTATTACAGGAACCAGACACTATAAAAACACACTCAGAGGTGTAAATAAACCAAAGGGCAAAACAGCAAACAGAATAACACAAACCAGACACAGAAAAGCACAAAAACTGTCAGAAATTGCTGTTGATCAGAATGTGAAGGTAAGCATCATAATTAAGTCCAATTTGGAATAAGGGGGAACAGACATTGTAGGGAAATCATTTTGAATTTTCAAATGACAATGTGAATGTTTAGAAAAGAAAGGTGTAGAACAGGTCTCCAGGTTCCTTCTCTCTTTGGCACCATAAAAATGATTGAATAAAACCCTTTCCCTCGTTGATCTAGAACAGGTTCTATTACCCCATGAGACAGCATTTGTTCCAGAGCAGGCCAGTTTGATGTGGAGGGATCCCTTGAAAATGAGGAAGAGAGTCCTAGTGCCAGTTGTAACATTTTTGAATGACTCTCAGTACCCAAGTGCCTGAAGTTATCAGGTGCCATAAGGTAAGTGAAGAACTAAACTTTGGAAAAGCTTTACTGGTTTGCTAGCATGTGGAGGTGGGAAAATCCCCATGGGGTATACAGTCAATCTGACATTTTAGGTTGTCCTTTGTTGTGGAAGGATCCTCCTTTCTATTTTGAACTTCCCCAACACTTTTTTTACAATTTTGCTTGCCTAAGCCTTGCTAGAAATGTTTGTTATGCTTCCTGAAAAAGGAATCTGAACAGGAAAGCCAGTTTCTTTTAAATTGAGAAAAGAAAGGTTAGAAAATCTGAGTAAACCACAGAGGAAGGACCAAATAGCACTTCTTTACTGAGAAGAGCATTTTAAAATTTCAGTTTTAATACTATAATAAATTTTGAGACTGTAACCAAGCAAATCTATTCAAGACACCGCCAGTACCACTAGCTGTGGATACGACATCAGCAGTATCATAAGCACATTTTAAGGAATGTTTGATTATCTGAGACAAAGCAAATACCACACAGAATTCACATAAGCTCGGCAATTATATTCCTTAAATTAACAGCTAAATTTTAGACACATGGGACTGACAACTTACAATTCTGAAGACCAGGGATAAAAGAAGAATAAACTATTTTTACCAAACTTATCTAATACCTTTCCCAGTTTGCCAGAAGGGTAAAGGCTAGATACTGGCAGAAGTTTGGTAGAAGCTAACTCTGACAAGGAAATTATCATCTGCCCTGGAGTTAGAAAAAGGAAACTTGTGGGACTGGGGCACTTAATACAACTTGTAATACTTTATTTTGAGTAGATGGTGGACTGTCAGGGAAAGTACAAGCTACCAAAAGAGGCATCCTCTAATGCTGGAAATAGGAAACTCTACCTGTAATAAATCATAATATCTTTGTTGGGATTAAGACATGTATTTTTGTTCCCACTGAAAAAAAAATACTCATTTTGTTAAAAGTATTACAAAAGGACCGTTCTTCAGGAAGGGAATCTGAGGAATAGCTCTCTTCACAGTTATTATTGCCGCCTTGTGGTGAGGAAGAATGAGAAATACTGTTGCAGTCTAAATCCTGTTCTTCATACTGGGGGATTAGAATTGGACAGGGAAGAAATTTTTTACCTCTTATGTGGAGAGGATCATCATCATTTAGAGACTGAAATATTCTCAACAACCCTTTTGCAAAATTTAGCCAGTTATCTGATTTAGAGAAAGAAATATGTTTAGATGTATGTTTCTTCTTCCTATGAGCCCCAGGGAAAGAGGCTTTTCAAAGGAGTATCTCTCGGTACCTTCCCTGAATCCTGTAAGGGTGGTTCTCCCTTATCCCAAAAAGGCAACTGTACAGCCGCAGAAGACGTGCCTGGTCCATGGTGACATCCTAAAATGCAATACCAGTGGGTCCAGGAAAAAAATGTGTGGCCAGAAGAAAACAGATGAACACATCAGATTCAGCTATCAATGGTTGAGTTACAGAGACCACCAGCCTTGAAACACATATCCTCCTTAATAACTTTTCCTTCTTGCAGCTCGGGGAGGGATTGATACATTTAGTGGGACTCTGGTTCATGTCCTAGCCAGAAAAAGGAGTCACACAGGTAGACAGAAGAGCACAGATGAGTCGGTGATAGCTTTCCACAAAAAGAGAACATTTCTGAGGTAAATCTTTTAGTTATAAGCACCACATACATTTTCTCTAGCTCCTCACAATAACATAATAAATAAAACTAAACTTTTCTTCACAAAAAATGAACCAAAAATTAGGGAATCCCCAAAGGGACTAAAGATCAGTTTACAGCTAAAAAAAGTGCTTGATAAAAGGTTAGCTGAGCTCTGAAGGTAAGTTGTAATTCCCGACAAAAAAATTAATTTCTGTGGTAAAATTTCTCAAAGTCCAAAACTGAACTCCTTATGTACTGCAAGGTACAACAGCCAAAAAGCATACATGAATTCAAAAAACAAAGCCAGCACAAACCATGGTCATGGTTGGAATCCAATGATTTAATGCTCAATATCCATCCTTCTCATCATAGGATAAGAAAATCCAGACCGGTTTCATCACAAACTTCCTTCATCACTGTATCAACTACATTAAAATGCAAAACTAACACATAATCTGCAACCATGTGAGCCCAGTTTCCATTGGTTAATTATAAATACTCGTTCAGTCCAGGTGAAAATAATCCACCCAGTCTGATAATCCAAGTATTTTCTTTTTTGTTTAAAATGTTATGCCATCTTGACTTATTAACTCTATTATATGAATTTTTATCTATTATAATAAAGGTGAATTTTGCATGGAGTGTTTCTTGGTATGTTTAAATAATGCATCAGATGTACATTTATTCTTAATATCACTCGTGTTCAGAAATACGAGTCCTGAAAGGACGCAATGTTTGTCCAATATAAAATGCAGAACATGTGCATGTAGCAAGATAAACTACCCAGTCAGAATTTCAATTTCTGAACAGCTTAACGAGACAAGCAGTCAAAAAAATATTATGTAGAGCACAAAATATTTTCTTCATATTAGGAGATTGGAAGGTAATTCCCACTGGGGAACTTATCTACCCAGCTATGAAGAAGTGTAACCCAACTGTCAATCGCCAGTAGCCAGTGGAGGAGGTGCTTTCTTCGGCAGCAAGAAAGTTCTTAAGTTTTTTAGTCCTTAGCCACTGTCTTTATACTGCTTCCCTTGCACGTGGCAGTGAAAAGGGAGCACAAAAGGTGCCCTAAAGCTTTGGAAACTGGCTGGCCAGTCAGATCCCTTGGCAGGATGTCACATTTAGCATAGGCTATAGAAGAAGTGATCTAATGATGACCATCTACATTTTCACTGTCTCTTTTGCTAGAAGCATCTACTTTCATTATGCATATATACAATAATAAAAGTGTTAAGGCTACACACTATAGACTTTCAAGATGAAAACATGTTAAAAAAAAAAAAGCCAGTACAAGTTATTACTTTGGGTGAAATTCAGCTACCGGATAGCAATTGCACTGCCTGGATGCCAACAAGGAAATCTGGAGAAAGTAAAATAAAATCAACCAGAAAAGGACAAGAAACTCTAACAAGGAAGTACATTGCAGCTTTTCCATGAAAAGTAAATTTCAGTTTTAGTACAGGAAACAGCATACAGGAAAAAATCAATCAGATGCACTCAGAATTATTCAAAATAAGCGACAATCTGGAGGAACATATAAAAGCTAATAACAAAAGGCTACAAACACTGAATGAGGTATTCAGATGAGTTGATAAAATTGCAGCAATCAAAGAATGAAATGAATGAAAGCTGGCAAAATATGAAGCTTATCAAGATGAACTGTTTTAAAAAAAAAAATAGTTGAGCTAGAAGACACAACACAAAGTGAAAAACTAAGATATTTTTGTTATAACAAAGAAATAGAGGGGGGAATAGACGGCATTAATTTTATAAAAGGACAAATAGGCAACTGGATTGCTGTTCCAAAGCAGGATTTGTTAACTGAGATGGCTTGTTAGGTGTATGTTCCAAATCTGGCTATGAGAAAGTAGTCAGTATCTGTATTTGTAAGGATGGAATCATACCAGCAGAAGAAACTTCTGGCAAAACTGGGACAACAGAGAAAAGTATTAAATACTGCAGATACCAGGGTTTTTGTGGAAAATTATTAATCAATGTACATCAGGTGAAGAAAAGGAAGGTCATCCCAGCAATCAGGATGCAGAGAGGCAGGTGAGAGCTTCAAGGTGATTTTTATCAGATTGGCTGCTTTGTCAATATTAACATTAGCCGTAAATGCCTTGAAGGCAAAAAAGAGAATACTGAATTATATTAAAAAGTGTAGAGTACAAAATGTTATGTTATAGGAGACATACAGATGCAAATGAGCATGTGAATTAAACAAATAAAGAATTTCAGGACTGACATTCATCAAAGTATCAGGGATAATGGAAAAGGGGAATAATATTACTGACTATGAGAGGATTCCAATCATGACAGAATAGGGGGAAAATAAGACTATTTATAGATTTGTGTTGGTAAGGGGTTGCTGGCAGGAGAGAAAGATTACACTGGCAGGCAATTTATATTCCAGATAAAACTACTACTTTGGTATTTAGAATACATTTGGAAGAAATAATCTTGCAGTAGGAAATATTACTACAGGGTAGGGATTGTAATCTCACTTACAAAGCTTAAGGACACCTTACAAACACCCACACTATTTACCAATTATAGAAAAACTGAAGGAAAAGAGTGGTTTGCACACCAAGCCCTTTGGAGCTTTCATGCCAACTGAAAAAGGGAGGCTAGAGCCCTGAAAAAGTCAATGCTAGGAAACCAATAATAAAAGTCCTCAGCCTGGCAACAAAAACATACAAAAATAAGGGGATAGAAAAGGAGCAGCTACTGCAGCAGTGATAATCTGAATTATCTACTGTTATGGTAAGTTTACTTACACAGCTGTATTATGTTCATTAATTGACCACTACTGTAGTAGCCTTAGCTACACAGTAAGATTACCATAGCTTATATTGGAGAAGGAGATACTGATCCTAGCAAAGTCTGCTCTAGACGTGGAGAAGGAATTTATTTTGTAGAGCTTTCTAAAGGTATGTAGAAAGGACCAAGTACTTGCTTTTAGTACACTTCAAAAATCCAACCCTTTCCGAAAAGCTACAGATAAGAGATTCTCTATCGAAACAAAACGTTCCTCACTACGAAAGCTAAAATTACCCTCTCACATGCCTACCTCCTACCTAGCCAACTCTACAGCTCCCAAATTCTTACAAATCTAAACTTTACATTACAAGTCAAGACAGAGGCAACTTATGACAAGATAGCTAGATTTGCAGCACAACATTCTTACAAATCTCACCATTGTCTTGCCCTAAAACAACTAAAGTGGCTTGAGCTACCCCATCAGCTACTTCTCTCCCAACTCCTCATACTGCATTCAGTCCTCTACCAGAAATCTTACTGCCCCAGCCTATCTCCTCTCATCTCATATTACAACCCCACCAGGCCACTACACAGCTCTCACCGAGACCTGCTACAAATACAAAACCCAACACCAAAAATTGGTCAAAACTTCTATAGCCACCATCCCTCTATATCTTGGAACAAACTCCCACTAGAAATCAGATCCCTTAAAAATATAAATCAATTCAAAGCTGCAGCAAGTGATTATCTAACATCCCAGTGGTCCTGCCTCTGTTTAAAACCTCCTTAAACCTTAGACTATCCAACTATAACCCTTGTGTATCTCTACTGCTATGTCTTTTATATTATAAATGTCTCCAACCAGGATATTTTACTGCTACTGTATAACGCTATAACAGACATAAAATAAATTGTGATATATGATTTGTTTGATTATGTTGACTATCTTCTGTAGTGATATTCTGAAAATTTTATTTCTCTAATTGTCTCTGTGCTGACTATTCTCTGTAAAACCTATTTTTAGTCATTTATCTTTCATTTTAAAACATAATGTAATATTGTGGAGCTTTTCTCCCCAGGTCTCTGCTGAAAAAGGGCTACTCAGCTCAGTCAGACAATCCCGGTCAACAAATGTAAAATAAGTAAATATAAATACATAAAAAAAATAAATAAATAACAAGCAAAGGCCCTGGTAGAGTGATCCTTGATCCTACTTAGAATTGCCTTATTGTGGTGGGTATCAGGTAATAGCATGAGACAATCATTTGGAGATGGTCTGCTTTGACAGCGGTTGTTGTTTCTTTTTACCTTCATAAGTAATGAATAACTAATCAGAATTTCTGAATGATTTAGTACATACAAGGTTTGGGTTTAGAAAGAGTCATATTTTGTGTGTGTGTGTGTGTGTGTGTGTGTGTGTGTGTGTGTGTGTGTGTGTGTGTATGTATATACAGATAGATAGACACTGGATGGTGACAAGATGGAATATATTACGTTGGCCATTTGCTCTTACATTTTTTTCCCGGTCTAATATTGCAGGGGTATAAATAATGTAGTTGTCTTTTCAGGCTGGGGGTGAGGAGGCATGTTGTGTATAATAATAACAGTAACAACTCAAAATATAGGATAATGGCCATTTTTATTTCTGCTTTAATCCCAATCTAACACCAAAGGACTATACAGAAATTGATTTTTCTGGGGTGGGGTTGGAAGGTGAGCATTTTTCCAAGATATGATGCATGTTGCCTCACAAAAATGTAGCTTCTTAATTTTTTGGAAAGTAATATTTTGTTAACTTTGATTACTAAGCTTTGGACACATTTCTATCTTTAAAAATAAAAAATAAGACTGAATTTCTTTCCTTACCCATGCTTTTTGGTCAGGCAATCACTGGATTAAAAGTGTGGTGAAAAGGCTCTAAAATGTACCGTGGGTATCTATAACTCCGGATCTCCTGGAGGTCATTAGGCCCCTGGATCTCTGGCTTAATTCCAGTGCTTCTTCTACAGTTATTACAGTAAACAATTAAGGTGTGTTGCACAAATGGAGGAAAAAAATGAAAAGTAAGACAAACTGTAAAAAAAACAGGAAGAATTAAATTTTCTTGATGATGTGGAGAGCCAAGGATTGAGGGCAGGTGAAGCCAAAGAAGGGGAACTAAACTTGCTCAGGCCAGAATGGGGCAATGAGGATGACAGACACTTTGTGATGGGCTACCTTCTGAAGAAACTTGATTGTCAAAGGTGTTGGGGGATAGGCATAAAGACCACCCAGGGATCAAGCATACAGAATAGTATCCTTAGAGGCTGTCACTCAGGAGGGTTCAGGTCATAAAAGCTGCTGCATTTTGTGTTGTACAAGGAAGCACACATATCACAGGAGGGGTGCCCTAGAGGCTAAAAATCTTTAATGCTACTTCCAGATTCAGGAACCAATTATGAGGTTGATGAATGTTCCTGCTCAAACTGTTTGCCCGAATGTTGGACTTCCCGAGATGTACACTGTGAACAGAAACTGCTGAGAGGACGTCACCAGCTGTCAAACCATCATGGCCTCTCAACACAGGAAATAGGACAGAGTTCTTCCTCTCTTGTTCAGATACCATACCTCTGAAGTGTTGTTGATTTAGACGGCAGTCAGAGTCATGGCAGTTTGGCTGTCTGGGTGACCATATTCAAGTGGCAACCAATAAGAAGGTCTTGAAAGATCTGACACCCTAGGAGAACAACTGTCATCTCCAGGATATTGATGTGAAGATTGGTCTCATACTTCACCTACGTCCCTTGGACAGTTTTTCTCTCAAAATGCCCACACCCCAGAAAGGAAGCATCCATAGTCACTGTGGCCTTGGGAAGAGAAAGAAGAAAAAGGTTGCACTGCCACATTCAGTGGGGACTCCAAAATAAATGTTTGTTAATGTCACCAGAAATTCTATCAGATGTGTTATAAAGGACCACTGAAATACTAGAGTCCACTGTAAAACTCTCATGTGGTACCTCTCTAAAGGTACAAGACAAAGAGAGGTCACCATGTGCCCATGGAGAACAAGTACTGAAGCAGCAGAGGGTTTGTGAACTTGTAGCATATGAGAAGCCTGTAGACGAAGAGAGTTCAGTCTTGATAATGTCAGTTTGGCTATCTGAGTTATCATATTCAAATGGCAACCAATAAATTCTAGCACTTGAACCGGTTCCAGGCTGGACTTTTTCGTAATTCACTGTAATACCCAGGGATAGACACAGCTGGAGTAAGGAGTCTCAACTTTGATCAAGAATGCCTTCATGGAAGTGGTCAGGAGCCAACCATCCAGGTATGGGAAGACCTAAAATGCCTGCAGCCTAAACTAGGCTGCTACTGCTGCCATGCCCTTGTTGAACACCTGGGGACCTGTGGTAAGACCAAAGGGCAGAGCTTGAAACAGATAAGGACTATCCTCCAGCTGAAAATGCAGAAACATCTGGAATTATGTGATAGTAAGCAGCCTTGTGATCAGCTTGCCGAGATCCAGAATATACTCGCTGATCTGGTGGCTGACAAGCAGTTTTTAAATTTCCATTACTGCATCCCTTCTCTGGTGGTTGTGGTACATTTGGAAGGGATTTTTGGGAGTTTTTTTAAAGTAAACAAAAAGAGAACAGGAGTAAACAAAAAGGGAACTGTATTGTGTCTGAGCTGATAGACTCCCAAGCCTTTGTGCGGACAGACAAGCAACCCATGCCTGCCTCCAGAGCGCATCAGTCAGGCAACCCTTCAGAGGTGCTGGAAGGGCCTCCCCATGAAAGCCCCACAGAAGCCCTTGCTACGTAAGCTGTGTCCATTAGGGTTGTCCCCCTGCCGCAAGAGGAACCTTCTTTAGGAGTGTTGTGCAAAGGATGTTGCACTTTATAAAAAAAGAGGTGCTTTCCACCTTTTGACAGGTTGAAAAACAAACTACAATGGCAGAAATCTTTCCATCGTATTCACTCCTAGTCAGTATCTACTTGACCTTTGGGCCAAATACAGCTACTACTTGGCCATAAAAGGTTATATCCTGCCAAGGATATAAAAGCTGACCAGCTTCCAATGTTTCAAGGCACCTTCCATGTGCCCAAACTGTCAAGCAATTCAAGCTGAGCTGACTAAAAGACAGGTTTGGGTGCAAAGCCCTTCAGAGAGGGAGGCCGAGCCCTGAAAGGGCAAGGCAAGGAATAACAAAAAATAAATGTCCACATTCTGACATAAAAACACAAAAAAAAAAGGGGGATGGGGGAAGGGAGCACCTACTGCAGCACTGATCAGCAGTGAGGTTTTGGTAAGTTCAAGTTATACAACTGTACTATGTTCTTCATACTGATCACTGCTGCAGTAGCTTTAGCTATATGGGTAGATTACCACAGCTAACTATATTTGGGAAGTGGAAGGAGAATGGTCCAGAAGCCCCTGGAAAATGGTCCTAGCAAATCCTGATGTAGACCTAGAGAAGCAATCAAGCTTATGTACGAAGGACCAAGTATCAGTTTTTAGAATACTTCCAGAATCCAAACCTTTCTAAAAGCCACAGAAGAAGCCAAGGTCCTTATAGAGTGGGCCTTGACCCTGCCTGGAAGAGATTTGTTATGGTGAGTACAAGAAAAGATAACAGCCTTAGACAACCATCTGGAAATGGTCTGTTTTGACACCAGTTCTCCCTTCCTGTTATCTTGACAAAAAATGAACAACTGAGCCTATGACCTGAAAGATTTAGTTCTGTCAAGACAGTACCAGATTTGTCTGTGGATATCCAAGGTATGGAGTGTCCTTTCTCCATTTTCAGATTCAGAAAAGAAAATTGGGAGATGGATAATTTTACATAAAGTAAACTTAGACACCACTTTAAGCATAAAAGGATTAATTCTCAAAGGAACCCTGTCCTTGTGGAAAATGAAAGAGAGTTGACTCACCATAAAAGCTTGCAACTCAGATACCCTTCTTGCAGTGGTCAGAGCAAACAATAAAACCATTTTCCATGTTAAGAACCTCAGGTCAGCCAGATTAGCTGGTTCAAATGGAGTGTTAGTTTCTCTAACACAAAATTAATAAGATCCCAAGGCGGGGGGGGGGGGCGGCGGGGGACAAGAGTTTACTTGAGGCCTCTTACACAAAACCCTTTCATGAACATTTTGAAATGTGACTGCCTTGGAAGAGGTGAATCCATGGGCAGACATGTTGAAATGGCTGATAAATGAACAATGATAGAGGAATAAGAAAGGTCATAGGATAGTAACTCACACAAATATTGTAAAACAAGAGAACAGCTAGCCAGAATGGGTGCTTGTTATGTTGTTGGCACCAACTAGAAAACAGAATGATTTTGCTTCAGACCGCCCTGGCCAATGTGGTTTACCCAAACCTTTTTTTTTTCTTTTTCAAAAAGACGATGCTATACAGACAAAGAGTAGCTATGGTCAAGGATTCATGCACAACATCAGTGATTATTAAATCTCTACTATTTTAACTGCCCTTATTTTGTACTTAAAGATGATTTTATATCGTGGCTCTTGGAGAAGAGAAGGATCTGCAAGCACTCACACTATTGTACCATACTTTCTTTTCCCTTGAATAGTACAGTGGCTGCTACTGTTCCCCACATAGACAGGGTTTTCACGTTGTCAACATCAATTCTTACTGGCTTGTTTAGCTACTGGATACAGCATTTGACAGCATCATAGTCATGCTAGTTGCACGGTGTGGGAAGAAAACAAGTGCGAGCAAGTTTAGCTGAAATGACTATGGCAGTACCATCCAGATGTTCTTTTTTCTAAAAAGATATTTTATACCCTGCTCTTCTTCTGATTTTCAAGCATAAAGCAGCCCAACTCTCTCATTGTTACCTATGTTCAGCCGGGACGTATTGAACTTACTATAGCAATACAATGGTGCCACTGACTTTATACTATAAAGCATGTCCCATTTGGGTCCAATCATGGGATATTTAACCACAGGTTTTCTTTATTTCTACATCTCTTCACCATGTGAAAGCTTTGTAAGGGTGGTGCATTAGCAATAACACCAGATTTGCTTATGGATATTGCAAATCTGCACCTGTACACTTTAGTCAACAAGATTTACTACAGAGAGGAATAGGAACTGACTGGACTGGAACAGCAGGGAGTAATGGTCTGTCCTGTTCCAATCTGCATCAGGCAGAGATGCCTGAATCTAGTTCCAAGTACCTGCATGAAAACAGGATTTGGGTCCTCTCCTTGGAAGGTTCAAAAATAAATGTTTTGCAAATTGCTGGCTAAAAATACAAAAAAAAAGTTATTACATTTGTGTTGCATTAATTTTAATGTGTTTCTATACGTATTCAGATTGTTATTGTCTGAAATGTGTAAAAAAAAGTGTGCATTCACACCTGCGATTTATATGATTCGGTTATTCACTTGGGTTGCCAGTTGTACTATAATTCAAGTTCTAAACAAATTCATGGTTTAATATTTGTTGTGAGAGAGGTCTGGATCATTCTGCCTTGATTTAGCTAATTATGACACTTGGGAATTTGCTTTTAGATTTCAATAATTTTATTCTTCTTTATGCACTTAAGTGCACTTACAGTTATTAGGCTGGGTCTAGTGATTTTCAAAAGGTGGACAAACTCTATAATTAAGTTATTTTTATATGAATAACTGTAAAATCATATCCTGGAGTATTAACAGATTCAATATTCTAGTAAAAAGGGGTCAGAGTACTTGCTTATGTAAAAAAATTGTCTTCAAGCATTTTTTCCCTTAAGAAATGCATTAAATGAAAAAGAACACCCAAAGCTAAACATTTGGATATCATACTAGGGTGTAAGTGGAGGGGACCAGCTCTATTAATTAGAAAAGGTATTTTATTTTTAATAACAGAATAGGTGAGTAACCTGAAAGGTAAATCTGTAGTAGTAAAAGACATTTTCCTAAGTTTACCCAAAATAATTAGATAATTAAATGATTGCAAGATGAACTACCAACATGGTCAGATGACACCAATTTAGTTTTTTTTTTCCTGGTAAAGTGAACTCTGGCCCATGCTTCTTACTTATAGAACTAATGCCAACGTTAATAAATTGGGATCATATAGATGTTACTCCTGGATGACATACAGCAGATTATTTAAGTAAGACAGCTTTATTAATAGATGCTGAAAATAAAAAATAATACACTAATCGTAGCTAGTTTGCATGCAGAAAAAGCCTTCGACCAAAAAGAATGTGATTATTTATTAACTGTCTTTCAATTTTTTTTATGTTGTCCCCTTCTTTCATGAGGGTAAAGTCTTTATACTGAAAAGGTACAGCTAGAGTTAAAACTGGAGCCACACAAGGATGATCACTGTCCCCTCTTTCATTCGCTCTGTATATTCAGCCATTAGCTAACATGTTAAGAAATTATGAATAGAAGGATATACCCTTATGGGACATACTCTGAAACATTCCCAGTATGCAGATAATTTGATACTATATCTTAAAAATTCTAACACAGACTTACCGCTACTATTCCTAATTTTAGACAGGTGTGGCCATTTTTTGTGTTAAAAAATTAATACTGCAAAAGAAAGGAGTTTAAAATACACTGTACCCCCTCTCAGACATTTTGTGAACAGTTCCCACTTTTGGAGGGCAATGACCTACTAAAATACCTTGGGGTGAGACTGGTGCACTCATATTAGATCTAACAGTTAAAGAAATGTATATAAAAATATCCAAGAAGTCTAAAGAAATATTAGGATGGAAGTGTGTATATATATATATATATATATATATATATATATATATATATAGATATAGATATCTCACACGTGTATATATTTATCTATCTATATATATCTCACACGTGTATATATTTATATATATATATATATATATATATATATATATATCTCACACGTGTATATATTTATCTATATATATATATATATATATATATATATATATATATATGTGCATATCTCTCTCTCTCTATATATATATATATATATATATATATATATATGTGTGTGTGTGTGTGTGTGTGTGTGTGCATATATACATATATATATATATATATATATATATATATATATATATATATGTGTGCATATATATATATATATATATATATATATATATATATATATGTATGTGCATATATATATATATATATATATATATATATATGTATGTGCATATATATATATATATATATATGTATGTGCATATATATATATATATATATATATATATATATATATATATATATATATATATGTATGTGCATATATATATATATATATATATATATATATATATATATATATATATATATATATATATATATATATATATATATATATTGTGTGCATATATATATATATATATATATATATATATATATATATATATATATATATATATATATATATATATATATGTGCATATATATATATATATATATATATATATATATATATGTGCATATATATATATGTATGTGCATATATATATATATATATGTATGTGCATATATATATATATATATATATATATATATATATATATATATATATAAGGCAGTTGGCTGGTTTATCTTGCCAACTATTTTATATGCAGTGAAATGGACTTGTAAGTTTCCACCTCAAGAGACAAATTATATAAGGTGCTAGCAGCAAAGTACATGATCAAATTAGAAAAGTTCCATTTCTCTCGATGGCAATGTCAATTTAAAATATCTACACTCTGGATACACTAAAGGGGTGAACTTGGGGACTGGAAGCATATCTTCTGGGAATGTCTGGTTTTAAGTCACTTTAAAATATCTCAAAAGCGGACACAAAAATCCCGAAAGCCCGACACATAAACAGCAAACCACATGAACACCGAACGGCCTTAAGTGCAAAAATTCAAAATACCGAATCACCATAGTTGTCCACACCATGTTTAGTGAGGTAAAATGTCAGTAGGAGATTCCCTTATCCGGTATAGCTCCCTAATGTAAATGTGCAATAGTTACTGACCTTAGGGTTAGGATGCGGGTTAAGGTAAGTGCATATATAGTAATACATTCATATTTATTTTGTTTGGGTAGGCAGTACATAGCAGGCGGCGGTGTTGGCTAACTATGGCAATTCAATATTTTGAATTTCGCACTTTAGGACATTCGGTGTTCTTGTGGTTTGCTATGCATGTGTCGGCCTTTCGGGATTCGCGTAAGTGAGGTTTCCACATTCTAATATAGACCTGTTTTTGCATGAGTGCAAGTACTCCCCATGTCGGAGGCTGTGATCCCCCACACCCCCTGCTAATTATATATACTAACTATGAGATTGCACAATCCCTGGGGAAAGGGAAAATTCCCCTACCTGGCAATTGTCTATCTCACATACCTGCAACCATCTGTCTGCTTTGATCAAATGGTGTTGACCAAACACGTTATCAGTGTAGGTGCACAGTCAATCCAGTGCCTTCCACCCATACTTATATACAGAGAGAGAAAGAGAGAAATGCACATACACACATCTAGACTGTTACATATAAAATATGTACATACACACACACACATCTTGATTAAAAAGATTAATTTGAAAGAAATGAATGTTTAGAGAACATATATGATTCAAGTGTTAGATTGTCTACATATTCACTGAACCTTAGTGTGATAATTTGTCTACCAATATTCAGAAACTGTTTTCTTTATTATACATACATTTCCTTCTGCAGCCTTCAGAGTGAAATATGGAAATATTTTCTTCAGTCTATATGTTCTCTGGATATGTTCTTGTACTTCTCATCATACACATTGCCACTGTGCCTGGTTCATGGCTGAAAAGGGTCTTAGGATCAGACAACCTACCCAGTTAAAGTAAAAAATAAATAAATAGCTAATTAAATGTAAGCAAAATGCTCAGAATCACTTGGTCCACCATGAAAAAGCCTTAAAAATATTGTGATGTACAAAAAAGAGCTAGCAAGGTGCTGCCTAAATATTTTTTTCACTATGTGGTGAAGCCCTAGTTCTGGCATTTGCATGACATAGTTTGTTGTCTGTCACCTGCTTGGCAGTGATATATTTTATTTCTAAGTGCCCTAAAGCTGTCTTCCTTTGTACATCTTTTCCTGTAAATTTCCTACAGTGCACCTTTACCTCTTACTTTATTTTATGCAATATACAGTGGATATAAAAAGTGTACACACCCCAGTTTAAATGCCAGGTTTTTGTGATATAAAAAAATGAGACCACAATAAATCATTTCAAAACTTTTCCCACCTTTAATGTGACCTATAACCTGTACAATTCAATTGAAAAACAATTATGTTAGGGGGAAATATAAAAAAATAAAAAATGTACAATAAGCTGGTTGCATAAGTGTGCACACCCTTAAACTAATACTTTGTTGAAACACCTTTTGATGTACAGGCTATAGGTCACATTAAAGTTGTTTAAATTATATCCACTGCAATTCTCCCCAAAACATCTCTATCAGTGGATGTATTTAGTATCATAATGCATTTGTCAATGCCACACTGTGTGTATGAATTTTTATATGAAACAGGTCACCTTGGATCAGCACATGTATGCAGGCATTAAACTAATTAAGTTGGTATATAATTTTCCTCATCCCGTACATAAGCCTTCATAAACAGAGCTCAATATTGCATCTGAATGAGTCATAACCGAAATATCTGTGCTCTGTTCATCTCACTGAGATGGTTAGTATTCATAAGTACCTTTAAAGGCATTACAACTGATATTTTAGAATCTGGAATGCAAAAGTAGCACATAATCAAAATACCGTGCAGAATGTGTCATTGCCAAGCAGAAGGTCTCATCTAATGAGCTCAGTTCACAGGGTCGCCAGAATTCTGTGTATGTGTCGATCTCTTCATCATACGCATGGTACTTTTTTACTACCATATGTTCCTTGTTTTCTGCACTGAAAACTGTAAAACACAAAATTAGATTTAAAAATGGTGCATTTGTATTTGCCAAAAGCAAATAAATAGGAAAGTGGAACAAACTAAAGCTTTAAAAATAAATGAAATACTACAGTATGCATGAGATTACATTCCAGTTTAAATTTCAAAAGTACTAAACATGTTTGGCAAATGACTGCTACACAGCAATGTTAAAGCTTACAACACCCTGTGTGAAAACTACAGATACAGGCCTAATAAGCAAAACCTGTACAGAGCACACAATGACAAGGAGTTCTTTGGTTGCAGAACATCAACTATGCAAATACCAATTTGTTACTCTGGACTGCTGTAAACTGCCATTACTCTGACACTTCTATATGCCACTCATCAAGATGCAATAACCCTGAAACAGATTATAAGTAAGTGCCTCCGCCTGTACAGAATGTGTGAGGGATGCATGCAAATGGTTTATTTGCAAGTTCAAAGAAATGCCCTTTTGGCATGCCACTTCACAACTTTGTTTTTTGATGGGGCGGTCTTCAATTCAAAAGACTATCAAACAGCATTAAGTATAGTTCTGTCAACACAGAACAGAGTAGTATAGCACTGAATATGTACCAAGACAGCAGCACAGAATTTGAATGGTAAGAACAGCACACTATATACTGAAGCAAGATAAAGTACACCATGCAAGGTACCACCATAATGTTTTAGTATTATAAAAGGAACCATAACTCTATATCCAACGGACTGAAATCAGTACAGTTTGGCATCTACAAATGGTTCCCAACACAAGTGGAAACTACTGAGGTACTTAAAGTTGCTCTAGCCGAGTCACTTTTTTTGGCTGCAGTTGTTTCATTGACTCAAGAGAATGGTGCACACAAAAGCTCCAGTAGGCTCTCTCTCTCTCTCTCTCTAATCCTAGATCACAGTACAGCAGGAAGGAGGAGGAAGTATCAAAACTAGACCAGAAGTGGAGGAGAATTCAGACCTTTCTGACTCAGTCAATGAAACAGGGAGACTATGGTAGGTTTCTACAGTTTATCTTCCATGGACTGAAGGTTCTTTACCTCTGCATGCCTAAAGAGCAGTGGTAACTGATAAAAGACCAAGTGAGAAATCCTTTAAGGTCTGCCTCAGCAAAGCCTGACTTAGATTTCAAGATTGTGTTATGGCTGTAAGGATTCACCGGGGCACAGTGCATATAAAAAGTTTGCACACCCCTGTTAAAATGCCAGTTTTTTTTTTAAAAAAAAATGAAACCAAAATAAATAATTTCAAAGCTTTTCTCACCGTTAATGTGACCTAAAACCTGTACAATTCAATTGAAAAACAAACAAATCTGTTAGGGGAAAATATAAAAAAAATGTACAATATGCTGGTTGCATAAGTGTGCACACCCTTAAACTAATACTTTGTTGTGTGTGCACACCCTTAAACTAATACTTTGTTGAAGCACCTTTTGATTTAATTACAGCATTCAATCTTCTTAGGTACACACCTGCCATCAATTAAAAAGACTCTGATTAACCCCAAACGAAGTTCAGCTGTCCTAGTAGGATTTTCCTGACATTTACTCAGTTGCCTGCTACAGCAAAAGCCATGGTTTCCAGAGAGCTTACAAAGCATCAAAGGGATCTCATTGTTGAAAGGCATCAGTCAGGAGAAGGGTACAAAAACATTTCCACAGCATTGGATATACCATGGAACACAGTGAAGACAGTCATCAAAAAGTGGAGAAAATATGGGACAACAGTGACATTACAAAGAACTAGATGGCCCTCCAAAATTGATGAAAAAGATAAGATGAAAAGTGGCCAGGGAGGCTGCCACGAGACCTACAGTATACTGAAGGAGCTGCAGGAATTTCTGGCAAGCACTGGTTGTGTACTACATGTGATAATCCTCCTGTATTCTCCATATGTCTGGACTATGGCCAGGGTTGCAAGACAGAAGCCTTTTCTTACAGAGAAAAACATCCAGGCCCAACTAAAATTTGCAAAACAATACATCAAGTCTCCCAAAAGCATGTGGGAAAATGTGCGATGGTCTGATGAGACCAAGTTTGAACTTTCTGGCCACAATTCCAAAAGGTATGTTTGGCGCAAAAACAACACTTCACATCACCAAAAGAACACCATCCCCACGGTGAGACATGGTGGTGGCAGTATCATGCTTTGGGGTTGCTTTTCTTCAGCTGGAACTGGGGCTTTAGTCAAGGTGGAAGGAATTATGAACAGTTCCAAATACCAGTCACTTTTGGCCCAAAAACTTCAGACGTCTGCTAGAAAGCTGAAGATGAAAAGGAATTTCATCTTTCAACACAATGACCCCAAGCATACATCCAAATTAACAAAAGAATGGCTTCACCAGAAAAAAATTAAAGTTTTGGAATGGCCCAGCCAGAGCCCAGACCTAAATCCAATAAAAAATCTCTGTGGTGACCTGAAGAGGGTTGTGCATAAGCGATGTCCCCGCAATTTGACAGATTTGGAGAGCTTTTGCAAGGAAGAGTGGGCAATTATTGCCAAGTCAAGATGTGCCATGCTGATAGACTCCTACTCAAGAAAACTGAATGCTGTAATTAAATCAAAAGGTGCTTCAACAAATTATTAGTTTAAGGGTATGCACACACGACAAAGTATTAGCTTAAGGGTGTGCACACTTATGCAACCAGTGTATTGTACATGTTTTATTTTTTTATATTTTTCCCCCTATAGATTTGTTTGTTTTTCAATTGAATTGTACAGGTTATAGGTAACATTAAAGGTGGGAAAGTTTTGAAATGATTTACTGTGGTCTCATTTTTTATATCACAAAAACCTGGCATTTTAACAGGGGTGTGTGTACACTTTTTATATCCACTGTATGTCTCTTAGTCCAGGTCACACAGCTATAAATTTCCTGGACTTGAAGCAGGTGTTAAACAGAGTGACAGTCCATGTATAACAGGTCTTAACTTGTCCTGGGAATAACGCAAGGCAATAAACCCAGCAGCGAGGTTCATTTTTTTTTTTTGTGATGGAGTTACCTTATGCAAAGGAAACTAAAGTTAGTTGTGTAGAGAAGGATCCTACTTGCATAGTAAGTTATGGTTCTACTGACCTTGAGTTTATTTAGAAAAATTCTCCTGGGTTATTATTGGACTTGCCAGGAGAGTAGACTAGCAAATGAACTGACTAACGAAGAATAAATTTACAAACAACTTCAGGAAATATGGGATCATTACACATGTTGGGATCATTACACAGGTTTGGTCTCTATGAAAAATTAGAAAGGATTCCTCATTTCATGCAACTTTAAGCTCTGAAATTCTTCTAAACCAAATAATCCTGACCAAAACAAAATGGGCTTTTCAATGTAAATATTTTAAAATGTAGAAAGTCACTAGTGCAGGTTAATAACTGCTATCTTTCTCTGTCTTCTTAAAAGAAGAATGTGTTACCTACACTATGTCTTCTTCCCTAGTGATATGCAGAAGTGTGAAAACTGCATGCTTTTCTGCGACTCCACTTCCAGGAAGGAAGAAATCAAAATTTCTGGATCGAAAACTTCCAGTTTTCTGCCAAGCTACTCTCATTAAAGATTCAGTGTTTTTAATTTTTTCAAGTCATCTAAGTACCCCTGTTCAAAGAAATCATGACCTAAAAGCAGTTTCTCCAAAATGGGCATCAACTACTTCACAAACTCAACCATGTTTTCAGTTTCCATCACTCTTACTGGGAGTTTATTCCAAAGCCTTGCAATTTGGTTAAATCATTTATTTTTAGATTACCAATGCGTTCCCTATCAACCAGAGCAAGTTGCTGTTTCTTGTCCCTTTGTTGTGGTGGATAAAATCAACACCCTCTCTCAGAAACTCACCCTTAAAGCATTTAAATGCTCAGATTAGATTGTCTTTTAATAATCTATACTACAGACTGTAATTTTACTATAGCCAACGGGTCATTATAATTTACATTTTTAATTGTCTGCATTTTTTAGTATAACATTTATACACTCTCTGTACTTTATTAATATCTTTAATCAGATATGCTCAAAAACCTGAGTGGTACTCAGTCACTGTCCTAATCACATTTGTAAACAAAGGGACAGTCACCCTTGCATACTATGGAGTTACTGTCCTTAAGAATGTACTGTGTTCTTCACAATGATCATTGCTGCAGTAGCATAAGCTATATGGCTTACATCCTGTACAGGACATGACAGCTGACCAGCTTCTAAATCTTCATGGCACCTTCCATACATATCATTAG
This sequence comes from Protopterus annectens, assembly GCF_019279795.1. Classification (NCBI taxonomy): domain Eukaryota; kingdom Metazoa; phylum Chordata; order Ceratodontiformes; family Protopteridae; genus Protopterus; species Protopterus annectens. The sequence goes on from NC_056725.1 coordinate 1,354,375,634, forward strand.
TCAAGTCGAGCTAAACAGACTAAAAAGGCAGGTTTGGGCAACAAGTCCTTTACAGTTTTCCTGCTGCTGAAGAGTATGCACCTCTGAGGCTTTCAAGGATCGATGGTTGGCTTGTGCTGTTCCTTTGTTGGGCAAACAAGTTCTCTTTGGGGAAAAACCATACATTAAAAAACAAATATTTGCTATTAATGCTTTACTATTCAGGAAATTATTTTAAAGCTTGGAGTTTGTGTTTTAATCGACTGTCAAGAAACTGTAGTTTTTTTTTTCAGTTCATTTAAAAGTTGTTTAAAGTAATTGAAAAATGTTTTCTCTGGAGAAATTGTGTTTATTTTACTTTTTGGGATTAGCTAAGTGTTTTTAAGGTCTTTTCACTGTGTTCTTTTGTGAAAAAGTGACTTTTAAAGACTTTAAATTTCACCGGCTTTTGCTGTTTGTTTTCCTCAGGAAAGACGGAACATTTTCATCTTGACTGTGGAAAAACTCTATGTTGGTCCTTGTTCCAATCACAAAAAGAAAAAGTTAAGTGTACAGTCTTTGCCACCATGGCAGGATAGCAATTTGTCTCAGCCACAGGAGGGTGAATTTGTTGTGGTCATTTGTTGCACCTCAGACCACTCATCTTTTACCCTGGATCTCACTGGTATAGCACCTAAAGCCACTATGGACAGCGGTTAGCAGTGCCCATTTCTGGAAGAAGCTGCTGCCATTTTTAACACTGATAGCCCCATTTTTTCTGTCAAAATGAAACAGAAAGCTAAACACGTATTTACTCCTCCTCAAATGCCCATACACAGGAGTAGCTCACTGGGTCTGGTTCGGGGTTTTATTTAGGCAACTGAACCTTCTTATTGGTTTCTGGTAAAAGAAAGAAGGATACCCTCCTTTTCATGTAGAGGTTCAAGATTCTGAATTTGTACAAGAAGATTAAGGGACAGATAAAGGTCTTCTCCTCATTTTTTTATTCAGGCTAAAAGGAGAGCTCAGTTTCTGATTCTCCCTTTGAGGTTCCTCTCTCATGAAGACCACATCCAGAATTGTCAGTGTTTTTAGTGGGAGTACACTGAGGTTTCTCAGTCCCTCAAACGTTTATGAGCTGTTACAGAAGAAATTTCCTGAACCTTCATCAATTCCTCTAATTCTGTCAGCTTTCAAGGATGTGTGTGTGTGTCTGCCTGTAATTTCCTAATAGCTGGCCTGCTGCTCCTAAATATGCAGACAGAATATAAAAACGTCCTTAGTCTTTTTAAGTTTTTATACATTCTTCCCAAACTTGACACAGAAGCTATAGCTTTAGTTAATTCCACTGTTTATGAACAGTTAGGTAATTATCATTGTCTTTCTAATAAGGATGACATGATTATTAAAGGCCACAGGAAAATAGTGTATGCTTCTGCAACTGTGATTTTAAGAATTTTGAATTGTCAAGCTCACACTTTAATGTTTCTTCTGACTAATTGTGAAAGTACGAGGAATGTTTTGTCTGCAGTTTCTTCTTAATGCAGAAAAATCTGCACTAAATGGTTTAGTTTCTTCTACTGCACTAATCACTGCTCTCAGTTTACATTGTGTGTATGACTCTGTTGATAATTCTTCAAGGACTATGACCACTGGTACAGTTTTGAGGAAGTTTGGCTAGCAGTATTCTCAGAACTTTCCAAGAGGATGTGAATAATGAGATTTTATTTTCTACTATGGATAGAGATTCACTTTGTTTCCTTTACTGCAAAAGTGATCAAAAAGTGTGATGGAAGAGACAAGTTAAATCAGGGAATCTCTAAGATTTTTCTGCCCTCCTTTTTCAGATTTTCTAAGGGATTCTCTAGCCCTCATCCAATTTTGACAAAATGGCAAGGGTGTTTCAAAAAGAATTCAGGAACCCCCAAGCCAAGAACAGTCTTAAAAGTCAGTTTGACTATTTTGGGGACATTGGTCCTTCCTCCCACCCTAGCAATCCCTTTTGCCTTCCAGAAAGTCAGAATCTCCATTTTTCTCTGTGGCAACAGATAATTTCAGACAAATTAATTCTGAAGAGCATTCATCGAGATTACAAAATTGCAATTAGAGGAATTTCCTTCTTGCCGGGGGGGGTGGGGTTGCTCCTCATCCACCAGACCAGACTCTTATTTCTATCGTCCTTCATTACATGTTCTTCCAGGGAATAGTAGTGCCAGTTCCTACCTTCCAGGTTGGGAAGTCTTTTTACTTAGGAAGTTTTCAGTGCCAAAGAAAGAAAGAAGATGCTTGGAGACCAGTTCTCTTTCTTTGTTAGATTTGTTTCTGATAGTGTCTAAGTTCAAAATGATGTCACTTCACAATCGGTTACCTCTTCTTCCTCATTCAAGTTTCCTGGTAACACTACATTTAAGAGATGCTTATCATCAACATTTCTTTTCGTCCAGACTTCAGGTGTTTCTGAGGGTTTTGTGTCTGAATCACATTAACAGTTCTCTACCTTATCCTTTGGATGATACACTGCACCAAGAATGTTCACAAAGTGTCTTGCTCCACTTATATCTCATTAAAGGCTATACAATATCCATTTTTTCATATTTAGATGGTTTGCTTATCTTTGCAGAGTCTTTTTCAAAGTGTCATGAATTTCTTACTTTGGTTAGCCATCTCTTACACAAGCTGGGTTTCCAAGAGAACATTCAAAATTCCTTTATGACTCCATCACACAAAATTGTTTTCCTGGGGCATCAGAAACAGATCAAAAAAGCTTTTCTTCCACAGGAAAAAAGCAGATCGTTATCAAGATCTATTTCTAAGGTTTTCCACTTGGACTTAAGTCGCTGAGGGGGAATTTAGGTCTCATGGCATCTATGATTCTCATGATAACCCAGCCAAGACTCCATATGAGAAACAATGTTATCTGAAGTCTCTTTAGTCCCAGCATCAACATCTCTTGGCTTTTCAAATCCCAGTGCTTGGGTTTGTCATGTGTCTCCCCCTCTCCCTCCCTGTTCCAAAGCAGTCAGTCATCACAGAAAGTATGAGCACTGCCTGGAAGCAGTTTCAGGTGGGATAATAGTGAAAGGAGGATGGGGCACCTAGGCCAGACGCAAGCACATAAATGCAAAAGAGATGCTTGCACTGATCAGTGCACTCAACTCTCTGAATCATATTTGGTCCCCAGGACCTGTTTAAGTTGTTTCAGACAATATCACAATCATGTGGTACATCAAAAACAGGGGGAATCAGGTCATACCCCCTTTGCAGACTAGCCATGTTAGCTTAGAATAAAACTTTACAGCAGAATATCACACCACAATCATCCTTCATTCTGGAAAAACAATATTGTGTGGCAGACAAGCTGAGCAGGTGGTCTTCCAAGATTTGATCCATCTGTGGAGAGTTCCTCTAGTAGACCCTCTTGCCTCCTCTCTCAAATAATCAGACAGCAAGATTCTGCCCCAGCACTCCATGTAAGAAGGCCTAGCAGACAAATGGCATTTCTTTTCCTTGGGCAGTAAATGCTTCTGTATGTTTTTCTACCCTTTCCACTGATATCCAGGGTACTTCTGAATGGACTCTCTCAGATCTATCTGATGATTCCCTTTCTGGCCCAGGCAACAGTGGTCCTCCCTTCATTTGGAAATGGCCAGGGGCAAATACTTCAAGCTTCTTCACAAAATGGATCTACTCACATAAGATCATGGGTGTTTAATACACCCTGACACCAATCAACTTCAACTGGCTGCCTGGAAGATATGGGCTTGATTCCCTTTAAGCATCTGTTTACTGAGGATGTCCAGCAGGTACTAAAGGGGGCAATAAAGCTTGCTACTAGAAAAGTGCATATTAGCAAATGGAAAATGTTTCCTACTTGGTACCAACAACACAACCAGACTAATTCAGAGCCAGTTGCTCCATGTTTTTACATTATTTGTGTGAGTTAACTTTCTATGACCTTTTGTACTCATCCATCAAAGTTCATTTACTAGTCATTTCTGAATGTCTGCCAATGGATCCTCTTTCAAGGAATTTTCACATCAAAGTGTTTTTGAAAGGAGTTTTTCTTAAGAGACCTCCAAGGAAACCAATGTCACCTTCCTAGGATCTTAATTATGTGTTAGAGCAGCTAACAAGTACTCCATTTCAACCAGCTAATCTGGTTGACTTGAGGTTCTTAACATGGAAAAGTTTTAATGATTGCTCTGACTTCTGCAAAAAGAGTATCTTGAGTTGCCAGCTCTTACGGTGAGTCAACCCTATCTCATTTTTCACAGAAACAGGGTTTCTTTCAGAAATCAATCTGCCTTTTATTCCTAAAGTAAAAATCTGAGTTTACCTTTTTAAGTATCATGAAAAGTTTTATTCAAATACTAAGGACAAAAATTGTTTTACTTACAGTTACCTTTTCCTCTCTTTATTGTCCTTCTAAATATTATTGATATAATATATGCTTTACAGTCTACCCACAAGTTTAACAAAGCCTCAGGCTCTCTTCGCTCCCCTCCCTGCCCCCAATTCCCTCCCACCCCCAGTACCTCTAAATTTATAGTACTATAGCCACTCCTCCACTTTCTAGATCCTATCTGCTTTCATCTGGGATAATTGCACCCACCCCTATTCTACTACCTACATTTAATAGCACCTATTAGCTTTCATCTGGCATTCTCCCATCCCCCCTTCCAGTAACTTTACCTCACCACTCTATCTTCTGGTGTTGCATCACCAGGTAAAACAGTTCCTTCACTCACTAGCTGAATCACATATAATGATATACTCCTCTTTACTACCCCTCTTGTTCACACCCCTCTTGTTCACACCATACCTCCTTACCTTGTATGAAAACCAGTTTCTTATGGGATTTCAGATCCCAAAAGGCCATACTATCACCCCAGCTGTAAATCCTTCCACCTTCAACCATACTTACAGTACCAGATCCTATCCAACATCTTGTTCAGTCTATCAACATCTCAACCCCAGGCACATTAGCTCTAGATCCAAGCACTACCACAAACTAATAAACAAATTCCTGAAGTTCATCACCAAGTATAGACTCAACCTAATACTTGGTGGTGATATTCACCCCAACCCTGGCTCACTCACTTCAGATACACATACCCCCTCTACTTGTAATCCAAGCTACAAACCTACAATTAATAGGCCAACTAACTCTCTCCTAGTCTGTCATCTCAATATTAGAAGCATTAATAACAAGGTACATGAATTGCATGCACTTCTAGATGTCCACTCCCCTGAGATTCTCTGTTTATCTGAAACCTGGTTAAAACCTAACACTAAAGACAATGAAGTGTTACCACCTGGGTACAACATACACAGGCTGGATCGTGCTTCGAGGAAGGGGGTGGGGTAGCTGTACTCTATAAATCTGAGTTGAATGTCACCATAGATGTAATACAACCTCCTCAGATTAATAACTCTGAGATTCTTGCCACCAAAGTGCAACTTAATAAAAATAAATGCATTAATATCATCTGTATGTACATTCCCCCAGGTAACAATATATCTACATTTGAAGATATCCTGCACTGGTTATCATGTCACTACCCCCAAGAAACCCTACTACTTGGAGACTTTAACATAGACTGGGGCACCTGTTCCTTAGAATCCCCAACCACCCATATTAACCTGCATGCATTTACACAAATCATATCCACCCCTACCAGGATAGGTAAACCCAACCAAAAAGAAAGTATACTTGACTGGGTACTCATAAACAGTCACCCCCAACTGTACACCTCTGGTACCCTCCTTAACGGCCTAAGCGATCACCTTCACACATATGTAATTAAGCACAAAACCATTAATTCCCAACAACCCTTACTCAGAAAGGTTAGAAACAATAAAAGCTTTGACCCTGCCAAATTCCAACAAGAACTAAACTCAAGTAATTGGTCTATTCTAAAACACCTCCCCTTAGAGGAAGCAGTAGCATACTTTAACAACAAATTCCTTGAGATCCTTGATTTGCATGCACCTGTTCGTTCAAAGAGAACCAAGGCAAAAACTGCACCATGGCTTTCTATAGAGTCTAAACTCAAAATTACCCTTAGAAACAAAGCATGGGCTTTATGGCATTCTTCTAAAGACCCTCAAGATCACATTAAATACAGGCAATCCAGGAACGAAACCAAAAATCAATTTTACAAGACAAAAAACAATACTACTGTAATTTACAGACAGTAAATCAAAATAACCCTCAGAAGTTTTGGCCAGGTTTAAATAATCTACTACATCCTGGACAAACTTCAACCCCAATCCCTGCTGCTACTATTGATAAAACCCCTGAAGATGTTTCTGATAGTTTTAACCAATTATTTACTGAGACAATTCAAGCCCTAGCTAGCCAACTACCTCCTAGCTCCCCTGGTCCTGAAAGTAGCACCCCTAGAAACCAACTTGCGTTCAGCTTCCAACCAGTCGCCACTTCACTTATCCATACCTTGATCAAAAAATTAAAACCCACTACACTTTCTGCTGATCAACTCCCTGCCGAGTACCTACAAAAATCAGCTGATGCTATTGCTTACCCCGTCTCAATACTAATCAATCGAACTATAGTAGAAGCTAAAATTCCCACCATCTGGAAAATATCCTATGTAATCTCACTTCACAAAGGAGCCAGCTCTACTGTATTCTCCAATTATAGGCCAATAGCTATACTCTCTCCACTTGCAAAGATTATGGAAAAATGTATTCATAGACAACTCATGCACCACCTAATCCAAAATCGCATTATGGCAGACACTCAGCATGGCTTCCGTCCTCATCACAGCACTACTTCAGCCCTCCTAGCCTTTACTAACACCATAAACCATAATCGCAACAATAATTATATATCCTCAGCCCTCTTTTTGGATCTTTCCAGGCATTCGATATGGTTGATCACCAACTTTTAATCCACACCCTGCAAACATTCTGTCTAGATACTGGAGCCCTCCAATGGTTTCAATCTTACCTGAATGGTCGACAGCAGGCTGTCCTCTGGCAGAACAAACTCTCTAACCTTCTACCTAACACCCTCGGAGTACCACAAGGCTCTATACTAGGGCCCTTGCTGTTCTCCATCTTCATTAACGACCTTTATACTGTCATCCCAAAAGTCAGCTGTATCCAATATGCTGATGACTCTACTCTGATTTGCTCAGCCACATCTCCAGTAGAGTTATGGTCAGCTACCCAGACCACCTTTAATACAATAGAAAACTGGCTTTCTGAACATCGTCTGATCCTAAATCCCAAAAAAACTAAAATGCTGTTATTTTCACCAACACGCAGGTCTACCGCTTTCACCTTTACCATAAAATCACATGATGGCACAATAATCTCCCCTGACCCATCTACAAAACTATTAGGTGTCATCATAGACAATAATCTCAAATTTGACCTACATGTTAACCAAACTATCAAAACCATCAATAAAAACTAGGATCATTTTACAGAATAAAAGCCTTCCTAACCCCTCCAGCTAAAATTGCCATAGCTCGCTCTCACCTTCTTTCAACCCTTCTGTATGCATCCCCTCTACTCTCGAATTTGAACAAGACTGTCCTTAACAAACTCTCAATTTGCTACAACCACATTGCCAAGTTTGCCACTGGGCTGCCTTTTAGGACACATCATTGCATCAATCTAAATCAGCTTGGTTGGCTTGAACTACCTAGCCTAATCCAGTATAACCAACTGATTATGGCCTATAAAATCCTCTATAATCCGGACAATACTCCTGCACTTAAAAATATTATCACCCCCTATAACAATCCTAGCCGGCTTCGATCCTCTAACAAACTACTAATTCAGACTAGCAAAATTAATAACACAGCCGGTGATTCTCTCTTTGCAAACTCTGTAAGTAGATCCTGGAACTCTCTTCCAGCTGATATTACCTGACTTTCCACCTTAGGTCAATTTAAAACTAGACTCAAACAACATTTGTCACTTAACTGGCTATGTCAATGTATCAAGCCTGGCTAACTCGAATGTGTAAAAATCTGTTAACCAGTTTACTGTGTAATTTAATTTAATCCTGACTTGTGCTCAGGACTAACTGTAACCTGTGGAACTTGTTTAACTTGCTTACTTATGTAATCTCTGTAAATAGTCTGTTTGTAATATGTAATGCTGGTATTATGTAATGCTGTATCTGCTTACCCTTGGAGCTTTTCTCCCTGGGCCTCTGCTGAAAATGGACATGCATCCAGTCGGACTATCCCGGTCAACAAATGTAAAATAAAATAAATAAATAAATAAAACTTTTCAGCCACTTTTTCTTGCAAAGCCATATTTCAAAAATGTGATTGATGATTTATAGTTTCACATTTATTCAACAATTTCAGTGTTGCTGGTATTTTTCCTGTTCATCTCCATCTCGCAGCACCAGACTATGGTTCATGCCCAGTCAACTCCTGTGCTTTTTTCTGCCTCTTTTTTAAACAAGAAACATCTTTATTAAATTATTACTTATGACATAGGCAATTATACATTTCCATACTGATATAATCTCAGCTACAAGCACTTGACATCACAAACCATATTGACACAATCCTAGTTGTAAACATTATACATTGTTTAAAATCTACCCAATCATTATCATTATCAGTCAAACATTACACAGCTCATTCAAGTCCTGCCTTCTTTTAACTCATTCACTCCAGTGGAACACAGGATGTTTGCTTTGTAACTTCCAATGAGCAGAATCTAAGCCTTTTGACAGAATCAAATTATGTCTTCATATTTCAAACAAATATTCATATCTGTAGAACCTTAGGGATTATCAAATAAGTATAAATGGCAAACTCTTCAGCACAAACTATTTTTTATAGTGGTAGCATTCTATAGGTTCTAGGTCTTAAACCGAATTTTATAAGTCACAGTAAACACAGTAACTATTACATTTGTAATATTTTGTAAACAACTTACAATATCTCAGTAACCACTTAAGTTACACATATACTGTCAGCAACATTTTATTCATCTAGCCGAGAGCTTTCATTGGAGGCTAAGGAGTTCTGTCTTTGTTACTTGGTTGTTGAGATATTTAGAAAAATGTGAAAATTATATCAGTATAAATTAATATCATAAACACAACAGTTAATATATATTTATCTGCATTAGACAGAGGTCAAATATTAATGCAGTTGAGTTTGCTATTGTGTAAACTGTAAGATGAAATTTTTTAAAACCTTGCACATAGCATGGTTTTGGAATTATTGATGTAAATATGAACAATCAATATTTGACTCCTAGACGTGTCACTAGGAGTTAACTGCAGATGCACTTGGAGGTGTCACTCGGATGTAACGAGTTTAATATCATTCCTCCCCATATGTATTGTTCCCACAATTCCTATTTTTTTCTATGTAATTTGCTCCTACCCTTTTCTAAAGATCCCAATTCCAGTTGTTTTTATCTCTGTTACTATATTCACTACTTCTAGTTTTATCTCTGTTATTATATTCACTATTTCTAGTACTGTTGGTTTAAATTTTGATTTCCAATTTCTAGTAACTGCTTTTTTTGGCAGCCATCATAGATAGGCTCAGCAAGGCCTTAATATGTCTAGGCAATTCCAAATCTGTATCATAGTTCATAAAAATCATTTCCCTAGTTACACCAATTTGCTCAACACACCAGGATGCACGGAATCTTTAATGTCTGCCACCTCATTACAATCCCAGAAAATATGTTCCCAATTACCTACTTCTTCTCCATCACACCTCCAACATTTGCTGTCTACCTGAGGAAAATTTCTCTGGAGTCTACTTGGGGTATAAAAATATCTATGTAAATATTTCCAAGCAAAAATCCCAAATCTTGTAGATTTTGTTTCATATTTGGGAGACATACATATATCCTCCCATTATTTCTTTGTGAATTGCCTATCCAATCTCTATTCCCAATCCTTTCTAACCTTCTCTGATACATTCTTATACTTACCATGCAATATTTTATGTTCTGTACTAATTATTCCTTTTTTAATGGCAGCTTCTAATCCAGATTCTACGAAAAACTCTACCAGTGCTGGACTTTCATTTAGGACCCCCTATTTCTTTATCTTTGCCTAAACTCTGATATCAATCCTTGATAAAGAAGGCAATCTCTAGCTTGCAGTCCAAATAACATTTTGGTATCTTCCCACTCTATTACCTTTCCCTCTCTGGTTATTTGTTCCCAATACCTTGGTTCCTTTGCCAGTTTTCTGCAATAAATGCCAGCTCCTCTTGCCTATTATCTATATCCCTAGTTGCAGTCATCCCTATTGGCGGACTCTCCTTTCTCCATTCCCATGCTGACTTAGTTCTTAAAATACTTTCTGCTACTTTACAAGTATAATATTCTGTATGATTATTGTTATTCTCCATAAAGATCTGCATCCAAAATCCCAGTCTCTCCTTGTTCCTTGAACCCCCCCACACATTTCATCATCATCCTTTTTCACTTTGAATTACAGGTTTCTGCTTGTGCTATGTATTAGGAGCTTTAAATGTGTATCTCTGAAAAAACCCTTCAAATAGGGTAATCCCAATCTGCCTTGTTCTACTGGAAGAATCAGCTTATCTCACTTGACTCTTGCCTTCTTCCCCTCCCAGATAAAATCCTTCAGCTCTTTATTAATAGCTAGCCACAATTTCTCCTCTGGTTGATAACAATATGCCTCACCTGTGTATAAAACTAAAGGGACTAAAAACATTTTAAATGCTTGTATCTTACTATCTATATCCGGGTCTACTTTGACCCATCAAAATAACACTTCAGCGAAACTCAGTTTCGCTAGTTCAGTTTCATGAAAGTGCATTTCTCTGGAAATGCACTTTTGTGAAACTAAAGTTCACCGAAATTGTTGCTGGAGATTGTAGTACAGTGGGGCTAAGGGAATTTTCCCTTTTTCCCACTGTAGTACGATCTCGGAGTTGGTATATATTAGTAGCGGGGGTGTGGGGGGTGCAGGGGGTAGCATGCCCTCACTGCATAATTTATTGTAGTGTATTTGTTTTTTGTTTTTTTAAATGCTTCAGTGATCTGCAGTTTCACAAAAGTGCATTTCCTGAGAGTGTTATTTCAGTGGGTCAAAGTAGACCCCTATATCCATATAAGAGAACTTCCAATTTCTCAGTTTTTGTCAAATCTTTTGTTTAGTCTATTCCCACATATCCTTAGCTGCCATAAAGGAATCATTTTAATCCACACTGTTAAATACTTTTTATCCTGTCCCCATAAATATGGATACTGCTGAACCAGTTCTTCTTTGGGTACATAATTTTCCGCTATTGCTTTTGTTTCAACGTAATCAATTTTGTACCTAGAAAGGATGTGAAACTGTCTCAAACTGTTCCACAACACTATAATGTCCTTTTCCGGTTCGGCCAGGTATAAAATAATATAATCTGCAAATAGAGGCAGCTTTTCTTGACTAGCATACCAATTATAGCCTTGAATTTCTGAGTCCATTATTTTTTTTGCCAGTGGTTTTAAATATAATAGAGATAACAAAGGGGAAGGAGGACATCCCTGCCTGGTTCCCTCTGCTCAAGCAGAAATTATCAGAAAGGATCTCACCAACTTTAATTTTCACCTCCAATCCCTCATATATCCTCCTAATCAACCTTGTAATTTTGTTAGGGAATGCAAATGCTTCCACTGCCCTTTTCATAAAGTCCCAGCTTACTCTGTCAAATCCTTTCTCTGCATCAAGACCCACCAACAACAGTGGCATTTTCTTACATTCTGCTTCCCTCTGGATCATCAATGTTCTGTTAATGTTGTAAAATGTTTGCCTCCCCTCCACAAAACCACACTGATTCATACTTATTAATTTTGGCATCACTTCTGCCATTCTTTTAGCCATTAAAGACAAACAGTTTATAATCATGATTTAGCACTGAAATGGGCCTGTATGAAACTGGATATGCTCGATCTTTACCTTCTTTAGGTATTACCACTGCTTTCTTCTAGGATGCTGGTATTTCTCCTCCTCTTAAAATACCGTTAAACAAAGCCTTCCAGATCTTTATCAGTTTTTCCCTCCTAGCTTCCAAACTTCCACAGGAATACCATCTATTCCTGGGGACTTTCATGTAGACTGGTTGTACATCAGTCTTATCTACCTCTAACCCTGGCATATTTAATTCTTCCATAAACATTTCCATTTGTACCTTTTCTTGTTCTCTGCTTTATACACACATTCATAGAATTTCTGAAATATTTCTAGTACCTGTACAATATCTCGTTATCTTTCATATTATAGGCTTCCCTAAGCTTAGTGACAACCCTTTCTACTTTCTGTTGCCTGAGTCATTGTGATAAATGTTTTTGTTCTCTAGAGTTAATATCAAAAATACTTGTTTAACAGGAATATTTCTAAACTCCTGCATATTATCGAAGTAATCCATTATTTTCTGTTTGGCATTCTCCAGTTGCTCCTTTTCTTGTTCTGTGAGACTTCCCCTATTGTCCAATACTTTAACATTTATCAGTCCCTCTACATAATTCTTGTTACTTCTTAACAAAATCTCCATTTCTTTTATTTCTACCTTATTTTTACACTCCACTTTAATTTTATCCCACTCCCTGGCTATATTTTCAAAAGAAATTTCTATCTTCTCTAATAGCTACTGAACAGTTTCCAGTACCCATTCCTTAAATTCCTCTCTTTTCAACAGATAGATGGGAAAGTTCCAGTTTCTCATTTTTATTTTATTACCCTGTTTTTATTTTAGTTCTTATTGGTGCATGATCTGAAATAGTTATTAGGTGTGTTATCAAGACCTTCAATTAAATGCACATGTTCCTGTGAAAAGTAAATTCTGTTGAACCTAGCCCAGTTTTTGTATCTTGAGGAATAATATATAAATTCATTCCAAGCTCCTAGTACTGAATTCACATCTTCCATGCCAAATACTTTCATCAATTTCTTCAAAATATTACCCTCTTTTGTTATACGTTTGCTTCTCAGCCCCCCAGACACATATTCACAGCTTCAAATCAAATACCAGTCCCCACCTATAAGTAATATTTCTTGCTGAAAGCTGATTATTTCTCCCAGAATTTTCTTAAGCTCAATTATAGCAGTTTTAGGTGGAATATAAATGCATGCCAAAGTAATCCTCCTCCTTTGACAGTAGACCCTTAGTACTAAAATCTACCATTACAGCTCTCACATAAAAACACAAACCACACACCCACCTTTGCAGAGGCTCTCAATAGAATTCTACCCAAACAACAGAGACCTCCAGGGCAGAAACGCACTCGACCACTACAAAACAGAGCAAACCACAAGACACATACAGTAGTTCACCTACACAGTGTGCCCCTCAACCTAAGCCCCTAAGGCAAAACAGCTTGCCCAATACACTAATCCTAGGTGACTCGATAGTGAGGCACATTGATGTCCAACTCACTAGGTTGAATAAGGAGATGGTAACAGTCAGCTGTCTAACACACACACTCAGGTCACTCTACAACAAGTACAAGTATGACTCTGTCACTGTCCATGTGGGTGGAATAACCTGAGATGCACCTCCCTGGACTACATGAAAAGAGGCATGGAGGAGCTCTTGGATTATGTGGCCCAGGCAGGTGTGACCCTAGCCCTGAGCAGCATCCTACCATCACCCAGAATGATACCGCAGTACAAGCAGAAAATGATTGACTTCAAAAATTGGCTAAGTTTCTGGTGTCATTCTAAGGGAATCTAGTATCTGTCTGCTAGGGATGACATGAGTGACAGACCTTGATGCTTTGCCAGAAATGGCCTGCATCTATCATGCCTGGGTTTCCGGATACTGGCTAAGGCTCTTGCCACCCCTACAGTGTCTTTTTAGACGATGTTTCAAAGACCAAATTGCCACCATAACAGCTACAAATAAATGCAATCGGAGGGTCATGCTGCTCAACGCTAGAAGTCTAAATCTCAAGATGCACTTCCTCGAAGCACTCCTCAAAATGGAGAGCACTGACATTTGTGCTGTAACAGAGACCTGGTTTAAAGCAGCAGAAAGCACCCCTGCGCTACCATGCTATAACTCATTCCACACCTTTCGGCCCCAGAACATGGACCGAAGCTCCAAAGGCAAAAGTGATGTCTCCATATTCATAAAGGATATGCACACCTCCAGACTAGTAGCCCAGCATAACGCATCTGAGATACTTCAGGTACAACTAACATTGGGTAAGATGGCGATTCAGATTGTAGACTGCTATAGGTCCCCAACCATGTCCCAAGACTATCACTCCATGTTCTTAAGCACCCTGGAAACTATTAGGGTCCAACCCAACACTCTTATACTAGTTGAATTGAACTACTCCTCCATCAATTGGGAAAACTACTCATGCACCAATACACTGGCTCAACGCTTCCTAGAATTCATCAATTCCAATGCCCTGGACCAGCTCATTCTTACCCCCACTAGAGGAAGCAACATCCTTGACCTGGTTATTACTAACATGGGCAACCATGGCTCTACACCAATACGCAATTCCTCCCTGGTTAGATCTGACCACAAACTAATCACCATGGAAATCCACATCTCACCACCCCACAATGGTAGCCACCATGAAAAACTTCTCCAAAGCTGACTTTGGGCTCCTAAAATCAGAGGTGGCTAACTTCACGGCACCCATGTTAATGGAAAATAAATGCATGACTGCCGAATCATACACCAATGCACTGTATAAACACGTACATAAATGCATGGAAAGACCCATAACCAACAGAACCAAGACGCTCTCCTCCAAAAAATGGAAGCCAATCTGGTGGTCCCCTACCATTAATAAACTCTACAACAGAAGGAAGAAACTGTTGCAAAAAAAGGTGAAGTCCCAAGGCTGGAAAAACTCCCTTATTAGCCTCAACAAAAGGTTGAGATCCCTCATCAAAACCTCTAAAGCCAGGTATGATAGCAGAATTGTGGCAGTCACTAAAAACACCAACAAAGCCTTCTCTAGTTATATCAAAAATCTCCACAGCAATACCCAGATTTGCTCTGAGTTACTGCACAATGGTGCCTCCTATACTGGATACAACAGATATTGCCAACATACTGGCTGACAGATTCAGTGCCAGCTTTACCCCCCCCCCCAAAAGACCAGCCACAATACTGGAAGAATGCCAGGCACCCAGCATTACTGCAGCACAGGTTAAAGCTGCATTGTCCAAAGCCAAGAATACAGCTTCCATGGGACCCGACAATATCCTTGGATGTGTTCTACATGAACTACAAAGTGAACTGGCACCACATCTGTGTGCCCTATTCAATCACAGCCTCACCTCCGGCTTTGTCCTTACCAAATGGCGCACTGCTACAGTCATCCCTCTCCATAAAGGGGGACCAACTACAGACTCTGGAAATTATCACCCCATTAGCCTGACAAGTCTGATATGTAAGGCTAAGGAGCACATCATCATGGACCTAATTAACAAGGATATAGGGAATCTCCAAACTCTAGATCCCATGCAATTTGGTTTTGTGAAAGGTGGATCATGCCTGCTCAACCTGCTTGACTTCTTTGAGTCTGTCACTAGAGCTGCCGATGAGGGCAAGGAAGTTCATACAGCCTACCTCGATCTGGTTAAGGCCTTTGATACCATTCCCCACTTAAAAATTATTGAGAAACTCACCAAACTAGGCATCAACCCCTATATCACTAGGTGGGTTGCAAATTGGCTCACAGATAGAACCCACAGTGTGAAAGTAGCGGACTCCAACTCAGACTGCTGACCAGTCACAAGTGGAGTCCTACAGGGATCGGTCCTGGGTCCTCTCCTGTTTGGCATCTATTTCTCAGAAGTCCAGGCCAAAAAGGAGGGACTCTGGCTGACCAAGTTTGCAGACAACTGCAAGCTGGGAGCCATTATTAACTCTCCAAGTGATGCAGATATCCTACAGAAAGGCCTTACTGAGACCAATGACTGGTGCCCAAACCATGCCCTTAAGTTTAATGTCAAAAAATGTGTCATCATCCCCTTTGGGAAAAACTCAGCTCCCACTAATTACTACATCGATGGGGGCCCACTGAAGGCATTATAAGAGATCTGGGGACACAGGTTGACAGCAACCTCTCCTTCGACCACCACACTGCCACTGTGGTCAGACAGTCCTTCTATGTGTCATATTTCATTACCAAGGGTTTTGCATCCAGGAAGAAAGAGGTCATCACCTCTTTCTACTCTTCCCCCATTAGGCCAATCATTGAGTATAATGCCCCATTTGGCATGTACCTCACTAGACACATGCAACAGCTGAAAAAGCCACAAAAGATCCTCACGAAGAGGATACTAGGCCTAAAATACATGTCCTACACGAACAGACTCAAAAAAACACCAGCTATTCTCTGTCTCATATCGTCTACTAAGAAGCAATCTCTGCCTGACTTACAAAGCCATGTCTGACCCAGCTCTGTTAGAAATCCCAATCCCTCTGCACCACACACTCCAGAGACCTCAACCTCATTACCACAATCAACAGAACATGCTGGAGGGACAGGTTCATAACCCAGAGACTCCCCATGCTCTGGAATAGACTTCCCATACATGTCAAGCAAAGTACCCCACTGGCCCTCTTCAAGAGAAATCTTGATGAGTGGATGGGAAATAGAAAGTTCACCCCAGAGATTACTCCAGTGACTGGGAACTAACGTCGGGCGGCACGATGCCAGGGCACTTCTATGGGCTAGGCTTGTAAAGGCTCCAGGGCCATTAGCTTAGTACATACTTATGAACCTATTACTATATTTTTTATCCTCTTCCATCAGTAGTGAAGCTCCTCTTGCAATTAATACAAGTACTCCTCTTTTCCTTTGTCCCAGGTATTCTGCTGAATAACCATCCTGAAAACCTTTATCAAATTCACATGTTCAGTTCTTTCAAAGTGTGTTTCCTGTAGCATAGCTATTTGCACTCTTCATTTTTGAATATATTTCAATACTCTTTCTTTTTTGTATTTACATGTGAGACCACTGGCATTTAAACACATTACAACAAGCATCATTGTATTAAAGAATTATTATTCCTACCTTTTATGTGTAACATTTTGTTGTTAAATATCTAGTTTTAGCTTGTGTGTTACATGCATGCACTGTTTGACAGGTTAAACTTTTATATAGTTGTTTCTTGTCATATCCATTTGAGCCTATGTCACATCTTAAAAAAAAAACTTTTTGTTTTATTGAAAGCCCTCAAAAAAAAACTACTAACTTAATACTAACACACAAAACTATGTACATCTTCACATGCTGATGTTTTACCCTCCTAATAGGAACAAATGTCCCAAACTGACAGCCATACTCAGAGACCTGAGTTAACCTAAAATAATGGTTTTCCATGCTAAGATGCATAGTGCAGCCTGTCTTCTACTAAGGGTTGTCTGGTTTGTCTTACCTTTATAGCTCTCCCAGCTGGGAAACACCTGAATGCTGTCAGACAACATTAACTCCTTGCCAATTTCTCTTTTTTTCTCTAGCCAATTCCTCTTTATCAGATACTCTCTATGG
Source organism: Protopterus annectens (assembly GCF_019279795.1). Classification (NCBI taxonomy): domain Eukaryota; kingdom Metazoa; phylum Chordata; order Ceratodontiformes; family Protopteridae; genus Protopterus; species Protopterus annectens. The sequence continues at coordinate 1,354,393,094 of NC_056725.1, forward strand.
AGACATGAAGACCAGATATAGAACTGCTACTATGCATATACTTGCTAGAAAAAGACTTATAATATCTGTGACACTCTTGCACTGGCCCAGTAATCAAGGAGCCTCAATCCTCACCACTAACACCAGTGAGGGACATGCACATTGGGAGGATGACAAGTACACACACAGTAAAGTAAAATTTCCCTTAGGAGCACACAGAGATCACAGTCACTCTGGGGCTGGTTTCTCCCTCTCTCTCTCCAGATCCCCAAATAAGACTCCCCACTGGCAGAGCTATAGGATTACGATTTCAGCCGAGCAGTCAAGCCAAAACCTCTAGCACCCTCTCTGTCCAACCAGTGCTTTGTGTCCCTGCTCAAGTAGCTGACACACACACACACACACACACACACACACACACTTTTGAGATTTGATTTATATTCAAACATATGCAAGTGCTCTAAGAGCTTAAATATCTCTAAACAAACCAGCCAAAATTAAAAGGTTTAAATATATTTAATTAAAAATAATAAAAGCACAAGACAATACTCAACACAGTGACAACAGAGTTCAGAATCACGGGAAATATTTTAAAACATTGCAGGACAGTCTCACATAAATAAAGAAAACATCTATACTAATATTATTACACTCCTATCTATCTCTAAGATAAATACTATGATCTAAATTTTACTTACAGAGCAAGGCAAGTGCTGATGAAAGGATGTTGTCACATCCAAAGACAAATACAAAATGCACAGACTCACTCTCTGAGATAGTTCTTAAATTACTATCAAACATTTCTGCTGTGTTATCTCAGATTACATAATTCTTTGTCACCTCTGCCTTCAGTTCCCAGGTTAACAGAAACTTAAAAATGTAACACCTCTCTGTCAGAATTTCTTATCTCTCAGAAGCTTGCCTGGAAATGGAAGCCATAAAACAGTTAAATATTTTTACCTTTGAAGCCTGTAATTATTTCTGTTTCCAGACAACATAAATAATTTCTAGATGCAGACATTCTGTCGCCTAGCTGAGATAAACATCATTATAAACAATTCACTTATTTTCTTTGCAAGTTAACTCTGTTCTTTTCTAGGAGGGTACATTGTGGTTACATTCTTGAAGCTCAGCACATAACATACAGTTTAATACACACTTCTGCACCAGCAGTTTAATATACACATAACATAGAGTTCTCTTACATTTGTAAGACAAGCCTACGGATCATATTAATATTCATAAATGACAGAATTGTTTACAAAATTCTAGCTAGTTGGGCTGGCAGCCACACAATATTCAATATTATTTTTCATTTATTTGTTTTCTCTTAAAACTTGTTACTAGATCAAGCTAAGAGCTTTAATCTAGTCATTCCCCCATGCAAGACTAGAAAATGCACATTAATTTTTCTTTTGCCATGCTCTTTTAACCAGCCTTTTTTTTTTTTTTTTTTTTTTTACAGTGCCTACATTTTTTTTAATTAAACAAGGAGAAAGACAGGAAGGGAGAAAAAAAATTAAAAAATGACCACCTGTTTACAGCAGTATCCCTATTACACGTAAAAACAACTAAGAAAACATTATTTTATAGCATTCAAAGAAAAACATACACTATAAAAATAGTATTATTAAACAATTATTTTGCTTACAGTTAACTTTCCTCCTCCTTTTCCCCTCACCTAAGTATTTTTCCTCACCTTTTGCAGTTGATTTTCCTTCAGGTCCTCTGTATTTCTTTTTTCCTGGCATCTAGGTAGTGCACTTAATAGCCAGTTACCAAAATTTGCCCAGAAAAACAAAAGTCCACTGGCCTTCTCTGCACAGGTTCTGTTTTCACACTGGGGAGCTAGAATCAAGCTGTTACTCAACGTGCAGCTTTTGCTTACTAGGAAAGTCCAACTAGATGCAAGACCATTTTCCGGTGTAGGCCTGGGAAGAAAAGCTCCATATTGAATGCAGTGCATATTATATAAAATCACATAACATCCACTGTATTAGGGATGTCCAAGATGGCTGCAAATTGAGTAACAATTCCCAGTGTGAAAACAGAAACTCAAAAAAGAGACTCAGTGAATTTGACTTTCTGGATAATTTTCAGTTATTGGACAGTAAGTACACTGCCTATATGCCAGCAAAGCAGTATTTTTCACCTTAGGGATCTCCTGCCAAAGATAGCCCAATGTCCAGCCAGTATGCCCAAGCCTTTAAATGTTACATGAGTCAGAAGTCACACGTGTGCTCCCCATACAAGATGTAGGGCATAAAGTTGACGTACAAAGTTACCCAGAACTTAATTTCTCCAGTACAGAGCAGTCTCCATTGGACAAAAGTAGGCTAGTCACATCCAGAGGGAGAAAATGCAGAAGGAAAAGGGGGACCCTCAGCTAGGAGGGTAACCAAAGCAAAAATAAAAAGACGGGGGAGAGAGTGAATACTGCAAAAGTGAAGAGAAGGACAACTATTGCTATGGTAAGACTTTACACAACTGCACTATGTCCTTCTGTATCACTGTTGCAGTATTTGTCACCTTAGTGACAATACAAAAGTTCAAGAAACAGGGTGGGAAGTAGAAGGCTAGGAATAACCCACAACAAACCCATGCAGGATGGCCCTAACAAAACCTGCTCTTGCCCTAGAATACATACCCAGTTTAGAATATTTGGTAAAGCTATGCACTGAAGAACAAGTAGCAGCTTCAAGGATGAAATTGATGTCCAAACTCTTGACGAAAGCACCAGAATAGGCAACATGAGCTCTAAGTGAAGTAGACAGACACTCCTCATGAAAAGAATAACAAAAAGAAATGGCCTTAAATATCTAAGAGGAGGGGGTTGGTTAGAAACAACAGCTAAACCCAATACACTGGGATGAAAAGAAACAAAAGGAAGGTCAGACTTATGAATGACCTTAGTTTTATCCAAATAATACCTAAGCTGTCTGTGCAAATCAAATGTATGTAGGTCTCCCTCATTAGCAGACTGAAAAAGAAAAAAGGAAGGGAGTTGTACTGCCTAATTTAAGGACAACTTATTAACAACCTTGAGCATAAAAGAATGGTTAGGAAGAAGAGACACCTTGCCTCTTTGAAAACCCATAAAGGAGGAATGGCCATAAGGGCCTGGAGCTCAGAAACCCTCTAAGCAGAAGCAAGAGCAAACAAAAAGCCAGTCTTCCAGGTAGAGTGTTGAAAGCTGAAACTACAGGCTCAAAAGTGGCCTAAATCAATTTGTCCAAAGCAAAATTAAGGTCCCAAGGAGAAGGAATAGATGCACATCACCTTTAAGAAACTGTTTGACCTCAAAATAAGAAGTCAAAGGAGGATTCAAGGGCAGACAGGCAGAAATAGCTGATACATTGGCCTTCAAAGAACAGGCCAAGCCAGACTGGAGCAAGTCACACAAATAAGACAGAACCACTAAAAAAGGGTTCTGGCTACAAGCATGACACTAGACAGAAAATATTTTCCATTTAGGCATATAAGACTTTCTGGTTGCGGGTTATCTTGCCACCTGTAAAACCCTGAGCATCACCTCAGAAAAGAGAAGCCTAAAAGGGATCAAACCACTATCACCCACAGTGTTGGCTGAAGAGTGGACAAGTGAAAATGAATAAGAGATCCCTTGCTGTGTGAGGAGGTCCAACTGGTAAGGTAACTTGTGTTGACTGCCCCTGGCCAGATGCATTAAGAGAGGGAACCAGTGCTGTCTTGTCCAAAAGGGAGTCACCAGCAAGATTTTTGCGGAGTCCAGCTGAATCTTCTGCAGGATTCTTGTAAGTAGAGGAAAAGGAGAGAAATCATAGAGAAACAGCTCCTTCAAGGAAAAGAAAGGGTGTCTGTCTTCCATGCCAGAAGGAGTGGCACTCTGGAACAGAAAAGAGGGAGCTGCCTGTTCAGAGAGGAGGCAAAACGATCTACCTGATGAATACTCCAACGATGGACTATGTCCAGAAACATGTCTCTGTGAAGCATCCATTCATGAGCCTGTGTCTTGGATATGCACAAACAGTGTACCACTGGATTGTGCTCTGAAGGAATATACACTGCCTGAAGAGTTAACTGATAACTGATAGCCAGATCCTAGATCTGAAGAACCAGACTTCAAAGAAGGTACAACGCTGTGCTCCCCTGCTTGTTGACAGACTACATCACTATGGTGTTGTCTATGTAAACCTTCAGGGGGCCTGGAGAGAGAATGGGTTGAAAAGCTGGATGCTAGAATCAGAGCTCTCATCTCTTTGATGTTGATATGGTCTGAATTCTGATGGGGTCTGGGTTGAGGGAAAGTTGCTGAATCCACCACTCAATTGCCCACTTTAGACAAGGAAGTAGAGGCACTCTGAAATCCAGAGGGTGACAATGCTGAAGCCAGACAGACTTGAGGTACTATTGAAGCTTCCGCACATGCAGTCTGGTAAGACGGAATAGTGGAATAGAAGAGGCCATGAATCCTAGGGCATGAAGAAACCTCCTGTCTGGAATGGTAGGCAGAGGAAGAGGAGACAAAAAGTAAGCTGTCAAGGACAAAAATCACTGGAGGTGAAAGAGCAGCCAACATTGGCACTGTGTGAATCCTGTAGCCCCAGTACACATGATCCTTAGACTTTTATAAGTTGCTAGTGAACCCAAGACTCTGAAGAACAGATATGGAAACTCCAGACCCTGTAACAAGCAACTCAGAGAAGGTGCCTGAAGCAATAGGTCATCTAAAGAAGAAAAAATCTGAATGCCTTGGAGTCTGAAAAAAGCAGTCACAGGAACTAGGCATTTTATGAATACCTGTAGAACAATAGAAAGGCCAAAGGCAATGCAGAAAACTGAACATGAGACGAAGAAACATAAAACCTTCCTGAAGAGAGGGTAAACAGGAATATGAAGGAAATCATCCTTCAGATCAAAGGGCACCAAAAAAAGCCTGAGGAAGCAAAACAGAAAACAGAGTTTGAAGAGAAAGCATCCAAAAGGAAGGAACCTTGTGAAAGTTGTTGAGCAAGGAGAGATCCAGAATAGGCCTCCTAGTGCCCCTCCTTCAGAGGAACCAGGAACATTCTGGAGTAGAATCCCTTTCTTACTTAGGAAAAAGGAACAGGCTGAATCGTTCCCTGGCCGAACAGGAACTCAACAACCTCTGGGAAATGAGGAAGCTCCTCTTGAGGAGGTTGAGGAATCCCCAAAAAGGAAGGGAGGGAGAGACTTCCACACCATGAAGTAACCCTGATGGATGCTGGAAAGAACCCAATAATCTGAAGTGATGAGTTGCCAGTTTAGAAGGTAGTGGGTGAGCCAAAGAGACAAGGGGACCTGGCCGAGAGTTGGGGGCCAAAATGTCAAGAGAAGCAGGCTTGTCAGATAAGGGGGGTTTCTGGTCCACAGAAGCCTGAAAAGCCTTTGCAGGAGGAGCTCGCCTACTAACCTTCCTGCCTTTAGTAGCCTGATGAGGTTGACTGCAAACAAAAGCAGACTTAATAGGATAGTTACTCTGGAACCTAGAGATGGGGGACACAATAATATGTTTAAGGTCCTGCAAACCTTTACCTTTTTCTTGAACAGACTTAAACATATCATCATTAGGGGCAGCAGTGGTCTCAAAGAGATTTTTATTATCGAAAGGAGCATCCAGCCACTTGGCCTTAATGTCCTCAGGTAATAACTACAGACAAAGCCAAGAATAATGCCACATGAGAGACCCACAGACTACTGCTCTGGAACAGGCATCAGTAGCATCATAGCTGCACTTGATAAGAGTAGCAAGACACTTGAGAAGTAGAACCCAAATTAGAGAGAGCAGAGGACCTTTCTTCAGAATCAGGGAGGTCAGCATATCTGGTCCTGTGGTTTTAGTAATTAATGTCCCTAAAGGCCAAGGTGGCAGCAGTATAGACCTTCTTTCCAGTCTTCTTTGTGTCTCTACTATCCTTATCCAAAGGCAAAAGCTTAAAACGGTTTCTCAGAGGAGAATGACACCACAGGGGAAGGACACAAACAGGAATTGACAATTGTAAGGAACCTTATAGAACCTGTCATTTTTTTAGGAGTAGGGGTCTGAGAATCCAGAGTCTTAGAGGCAGCTATAAGCAATCAACACAGGAGGTACTGCAGAAGGTTTAGACATATACAACTGAAGCAACTCATAATACCACTTCTGGATATCAGAGAGCTGAAAAGAATCCCACCTAAAGTATTCCATCATTCTGCCTAATGTGCCCCCAAAGGACAGCTGCTCCAAAGGAGACACAGAGTTAATTGATTCTTCTTCATAACAGCTATAAGCCAAGGGAGAAGGCATCTGGGAAGAATAAAACACCCCTCATCAAATGAATCAGGTTCCCTAGGCCTTTTAGAAGGAGTTGGAAGTCCAAGGTGGAGTAGGTACAGAAACACCTTGGTGAGGTTTCAGGGCCATTAAGGCATTAAATAGGCCAAGAGTAAACTCCTGCCATTCCCTTTGAGCATCCTTAGGTCATACATAAGAATGTTTAGTCTTCTGCTTTTTCTTGGTAGGGATGTCAGTGCTAACAAACACTGGAGGATCTGACCCCTGACAAGATTCAATAAGAGTACCCAGAACCTCTTCCCTGACCAGAACCTCTGGAGTCCCTCTAGGGCCATCCAAGATAACCAACTGTGGGTCCCCTCAACATCTGGAACAGAATGCTGCAAAGCCTCAAAGAATGTGCAGAATGAAGGATCCATGCTGGCCTAAGACCGGGTCATGGCAGAGGAATCTGAAGTCAACACTGGAAGGCCTACAGAGCTGTCACCCACAGGTTAAGGGATATTCAGTGGAGTCTGGACAGCCAAAGAATCCAGCCAAGATTTCTTGGCCTTCTTCTTGCTTAATAGAGGTACCTTGGCGTTAATCAATTCTGCCATTTTACCGTGGGCTAACTGTTTAAGCTACTGGTTCTTGAGATAGATGGTCAGGGAAGACAACCATCTTCTAAGGGTCTTAGGCACAAATGCCTTACAAATACTACAAAAGGTACGGTCATGGGAAGCACCCAAACAAAATTGATAAGGCCCTTGATGATCCTTATGGGAATCAGCCTCCCACACTGACATTTTCCCTTCTTGAATGACATGAACTACACGTAACTAAAAGAAAACAAGAGTAACAGTAAGAAAGAAAAAAGACCCCTGTGGAACACTTATCTCAAGGCTAAGGTATCAGCGCAGCAAAGGGTGTTCAGAGAGACGAACAATGACAGCGTTTGGACTGGCAGAAAAGAAGTTCTGGATAACTGTATCCATACGTTACCTTTATGCCCTATGTCCTGTATGATAGTATATGTGTAACATACAAGATATACAAGATCTAAAGGCTTTGGTATACTGGCCAGACATTGGGCCATCCTTGACGGGAGATCCCTAAGGTGAAGAATACTGCAACAGTTATACAGAGGAACATCCAGGAGTACAATAAAAATGAACCAGAGACTAGAGTTGGAAGATACAGATCAATGGAAGGAAAACCAGGATCTTGGAAACTAATGAATAAATGTGGGATTACAAAGCATCGATCACATTTGTAAAATATGAAGGGACAAGAAAACTTGGAAATATTGAACTTATTTGACTTTGATAAACTTATAAGGGACGCCAAAGCATATGCCCTACTTCATGTCATTAATGTTTGGAAGAACATTAAGAAGAGGGGAGGAGGAGGGAAAGAGGTAACTGTAAGTAAAACCATTTTTTTCTTACCAGTATTTTTATAAAACATGACATACACTGTATGTTACAAAGTAAAGCCTTTTCTGTTATTTTCTGTGTTAATAGAGATACTAAAGAAAACAGATGCCCCTTTTTTCTACCTTCTTTTTTTCTTTCTTCTTATTCAGTTTTCAGAAATGTAGGCACTACAATGTAAAAAGAGAAGAAAGGCTGGGCAAAAGAGCATGACATAAGTAAAACTGATACTTTTTTCTTAATTTTGCATAGGGGAATGACTGGATTGAAGGCCCTTTGCTTGAACTAACAAGTTTTAAGTAGAAGCAAGTAAATAAAAGAACAATGAATGCCATAAAGTTTTCCTTTAGCAAATAAATGTTCACAGTGCAACATGACAAGCTTGTAGCTGAAGGCAACTGTGCACCTGGTTCTCATGTCTCTATGGAGACAAGCTGATAAGGGCAATAAAACAGAATACATTTTTTCTTTTGATGATTAAAAGATAATGTTTTCTACATCTGAGAGAGGAATAAAGATGAGACAAAAACAGGCAGCACTTAATAAGTAGAAGCACAGGCTGTACCATGTCTCTCAGCATGGATAACCTTAATTATAGATCAATTAAAGCCTGAGAGTGCAGCTGTTTATCTGGGACAATTATTCACATTAGGATGGTTAAACTTCATCATCTGAATATGTGCATAGTTTTGTTTGTTTGTATTAATAGGTGCTTGGGATGTTCTGGGGTGTATTTTCTTTTTGTTTGAGGGTTTTCATTAAAACAAAAAGTCTTCCAAGATGTGACAAAGGATCAAAAAGATATGAGAGAAAACAACTTTATAAAAGATCAACCTGCCAAACATTGGTGTATGCATGCAACATAAAAGCTGAGACACATAATTAAAAACATGCTGCTATACATAACAGGTGGGAATAATAATTTCTTACCATAATGGCAATATTTCCATGTTATCTTTGAATGTGAATGGTCTTACAGGTATACACAAAAAGAAAATGCAGTGAACTACATTAAGAAATGCAGACAGCATAAACAGCTATCCTACAAGATATGATTTTGAAAGAAATGAGCATGTGAATTTGATAAGGAAAGGATTTCAGGATAGTTATTCAGCAAAATATCTGGGAAAAAGGAAAAGGAGAATACTTATGTTAATTGCTACAGGAGTTCCAATAGTTACAGAAGAGGAACAAAATATAATAATGGTAGATTTGTAGCAGTAAGGGGCTACTAGTACAGAAGAAGGATTAAACTGGCATGTATTTATATTCTACCTAAAACTGCTATAATGGCAGTTATGAAAATTCTGGGAGAAACAATAAGCTTTTAGCAGGGAATATTACTTACAGGTAGGGAGTGGAATTTGACTTGCAACAGTGAGGATGTTTCTTGGGGTGGCAGAAGGGAAAAATAACAAAAAGGGTAGATTCTTGAAGAAATATATGAAAATATTTGGTAAGGATGATGTGAATTCAGTAGTTGGAGTTCGGAGAGTATTTACATATTATGCCATAAGTTACAAAAACTGGGCTAGTCCAGACAGAAATTATATTTTACAAGAGCATGTCAATTTAACTGAAAATGTTGATATGCATTGAATAACTTTTCAGATTTTGCACCAATTACTAGGCTTAATTACTAAGAGGATAAAAGGAGATGAGATAAAAATGGTGATGTATAACTAATTTACAGGAAAGTCTCCAGGAGTAGATGGTATTCTTGTGGAAATTTGGAAGCTAGTAGTTAAGAAAGTGATAAACATCTGTAAGACTTAGTTTAACAATATCTTAAAAGGAAGAGAAGCACACACATCCTGGAAGAAGGCTCGACTGTAATACCTAAACAGGGTAAAGATCCATCTGATTTAGCTTCATATAGGCCCATTTTGACTTTAAGCCATGATTATAATGTGTTTATGTCTATATGGCTAAAAGAATGGAAAAAGTAATGCCAAAATTGATAGATATGGATCAATGTGGTTTTGTGGAGGGGAGGCATGCATTTGACAACATTAATAGAACAATGATCATCCAGAGGGAAGCAGAATGTAAGAAAATACTACTGTTGTTAGTGGGTCTTGATGCAGAGAAAGCATTTGACAGTAAGCTGGGATTTTATGAGTAAAGCATTTGCATTCACTGACACAATAAGGTTAATTATGAGTATATATGAGGGATCAGGGGTGAAAATTAAAGTGGGAGGTTCTCTGTAATAAGTTTTGTTTGAAGAGAGTAACCAGGCAAGGCTGTCATCTCTTCCTTTTGTTACTTGCGTCATATTTAGTACCACTGTCAAAGAAAATAAAGGACTTGGGATGTAATTGGTACAGTAACAAAAGACAAGCTGCCTTTATTTGCTGATGATAGTGTTTTGTACCTAGAAAACGATATTTCACTATTGTAGAACATTCCAAGACAGCTTCAAGTCTATTTGGGATACAAAATTAATGAAAATAAAACAAAGGCGATAGCTGTAAACTATGTACTCACACACAAATTGGTTCAACAATATTCATATTTATAGGGGACTTGATAAAATGAAGTACTTAGCAGTATAGGTTAAAAGGGATTATGTTATGGCAGCTAAGGATATGTGGGAAGAGAGTAAACAAAAGATAATACAAAAACTGAGAAAATGGAAGCTCTGTTTTATAGATATGGATAGCAAGATACAAGAAATGAAAAGGTTTTATTTCCTTTACTTTTATACACATCAGGCATATTTATCAACCAGAGAAGTTGTAGTTAGCAATTAAGAGTTGAAGGATTTTATGAGGGAAGGGAAGGGAAGAGGGCAGGAGTTAAGTGGGATAAGCTGATCCTTCCAATAGAACAAGCTGGTTTGTGATTATCTGATTTGAGGGGATATTTCAGAGCTACAATTTAAGGCTCTTATACATAGCACAAGCAGAAATCTATAATGTGAAGAGGAAAGTGATGAAGACGAAACGGGGAAGCTCAAGAAATAATGAGAGACTGTGTTTTGGATGCAGATCCTTAAGGATAATGTCAATAACAATACAGAATATTTTATTCATAAACTAGTAGAGAATATCCTAAGAGCAAAGCTAACATTGGAATGCAGAAAGGAGATTCTGCCAATTAGGATGACTGCAATTAGGAGTACAGAGAATAGGCAAGAGGGGGGCTAGAATTTACTGGAGAAAACTGGAAAAAGAATCAAGACATTGGGAGCAAAGAATTAGAGAGGCAAAGGTAACAGAATGGGAAGAGGCCCAAGTATACATTTGGACTGCAGTAGACAGTGCCTTCCCCATCAAGGATTTGTATAAGCAACAAGAAAAGAATATGAGGACCCTAAGTGAAAGCTCAGCACTGGTAGTTTTCAGTAGAATCTAAAACAGAAGTTGCTGTTAAAAAGGGATAATTAGTACGGCATATAAAATATTACATGATAACTATAGGAATCAATCAGAGGAGGTTAGAGAAATTGTTGAGAGAGACTGGATAAGTAATTCACAAAGAAGCAATGGGAGGATAAATGCACGGCTTCTAAATATGCAATAAAGTCTAGAAGATTTAGGATCTTTACGTAGTTTGCACAGGTATTTTTATACCCCAAGCAGACTCCAAAGAATTTTTCCTTAGGTAGATTGCAAATGTTGGAGGTGTGATGGAAAAGAAAGAGGTAATTGAGAACATATTTTTAGGACTGTAATGAGTTGGCAGACTTTAAAAATTCCCTGCAGACTACTCTGTCAAAAATACTGGGTGTGCAAGTTGATGTAACTAAGGAAACTACTTTTTTTTTTAGTGATACAGAATCAGAATTGCTTAGACATAGTAAGGCCTTGCTGAGTTTAATTTTGGTGGTTGTCAAAAAAGCAATTACTAGAAAATGGAACTCAAAGTCTAAACCAACGTTACTAGAAGTAGTGAATACAGTAACAGAGATAAAAGAATTGGAAGTGGGATCTTTAGAAAAGTGTAGAAGCAAACTGCATAGAATAAAATGGGAATTATGTGAACAGTGAATACAGAATAATGTTTTGAAGGAGGAATGAGATTTAAGGGAAGGCAGGAAAGCATGTCAAAATGGTTTGTTTTCATTTATATAAATATATGATTGCCTATGTCATAAGTGATAATTTAATAAAAATGTTCATTGTTTAGAAAAAATATTCACTGTATGAAGTACGCAATCATCATACCAGTTTATCGGCAGTAATAAAAACACAAGAGATATGTCAATAATCATACAGTAGAATTAAGTAGGAAATATACCAAAAGGATGAACAAAACAAAAGTTCACTGCAGAATATAAATGTAGGTGAAATGCAATAAAATATTCTAGGTACAACAATAATTAGGTAGACCACACTGAGTAGTAAACAGAACTAGATAGCACTACTGGAATATATAAATGTAATACAGAAAATGCACTATTGTATACTGGAGAATGCACTGAGGTAAGTACAGAAAGATTTTATTTATTTTTATTTATTCATTTAACATTTGTTTACCAGGAAAGTCCAGCTTGGAAAAAGACAATTTTCAGCGGAGGTACGGGAAAAAGCATCCAGACATATGTCTTTGTAATGTGGAAGGAAACCGGAGTACCCAGAGGAAACGCACACAAATGCAGGGAGGACATGCAGACTCTGCACAAAAGGCACCCCAGCTGAGAATCAAACAAGAAAACCTCTTGCTGTGAGGCAACAACTCAAACTGTAGCACCAATGCACCATCCAATTGTACAAGACAGTAGGAGAAGCTTTACTGAAAGATAGTTTGGAGCACATATAAGAAACAGTAAGGTACAGAGAAGAGAGGTGAATAGACATAGAGAAAGTGAAGGGAGATGGAAGTATTTGCTATGCAAAAAGTACAGGAAATTGACTAACCAGAAGAACAGAGACAGAGCCATGATTTAGATTGATGGGAATTCAGTAAGGACTTGAAGGAGTTATGCTACTGTTCCTGTCTTAATGACGGTGGAATGGAATTCCAAATTTTAACTGAATAACTGGAGTGTACTGCAGTGGTGGTGCTGCGGTAGCGTTGTCGCCTCACAGTAAGACATTGTCCTGTTCGACTCTCAGCTAGAGCGTCTTCTGTGTGGAGACGTGCGTGAATGGGCGTACCTTCGTTGAAGGTTGTGTGTTAGGGCCGGCAACTCGGCATGTAAAAATCTACTGCCAATCATTAGCGGACCGGAGTTCCGCTGTGGCAACCCCTAACCGGGAAAAGCCAAAAGACACAACAACAACAACGAATAACTGGAGTATAGAGAATCACCTGTTGTAGTGTTGGATTTGAAACATGAAACAGAACGTGAGGTAAAGTGCTGCTGAATATGGTTAGTAAGAGAGGGACAGTTATTGAGCTTACAGGTAAGGTTATGCATGATAAGTAGATGTACAAGTGAGATAATTCTAACTAGTTCAGCTCTTTAAGAGTCAGATAATGGGGAGTCCTGTGGCTGCCATTTGCTGCAGTTTTAGCTATCTTGTAACACTTTTCTAACTTTAGTAGCTGGGTGGCTTATATGTTGCTGAACACTGGAGCCAAGTAGAGGAGGGATGGGAGGGTAGAGGCCAAATTTTTTCTTACAGAGTCTACATTTGTAATGTCTGATCATGTACAGACAAGCTTAGCGTTTTGGTGATTTTTTTTCACCATATGTACTTGGTAATCAAATTTCATATTTGCATCTATGTAAATAATTAGCAGTGCTGTGTGTGGCTGAAGTTCAACTGTTATGGTCTTTGTGGAAACTATATTTGGGGGGGGGGGGGCTGAAGGTTGTCTAGGGTAAACAGAATAAGTTTAGTTTTATTAGGACTGAGAATTAATTTAGAGTACATTAGGTAGATCTCTACTGAGGCGAAGGATTCCTATATGATTTTCTGAAGGTTGTCTTGGTCTTGAACACAGAAGATGATGGTAAAACTGTTAGCATACTGGACTATGGAGATGGATTTGCTGGCTGTAGAAAGGTCACTGATGAAAATGTTACAGAATGTGGGGCCTAGAATAGAGTCTTGAGGGACGTCTGTGGAAAATGGAAAAAAGAAGGTGAATTTGTTTAGCTGTTTGATAGCTTGGGATCTGTTTGAGAAATAAGGCTAGGGAGAGATTACTGACTCCTAGGTTAAAGAGTTATTGTAGAAGAATGGTGTAAGAGATGGCATCAAAGGCTTTGGATAGGTCAAGAGAGAGAGTGCTGACACAAGTTTACATTCGTTCTCATGAAAGAGGCATGATGTTAAAAATGTACTACAAAAAATTATAAATGTAAAAAAAAAACATTTTGGGATGAATTGTGGAGAAACAGAAATAAACGAAGATGTTGAGAAATGTAAGAGAAAAAAGATAAAATGAAAGTGTGAAGAATATTGAAGAAGTTAATGAAACTGTGGAAGAAGAAGTAATTGAGGAAGACCTAGAAAAAGAAATAGAGGGGGAGAGAAATCAGATTTTGTAAGTAAATTATAAAAGATGAGGAGTGAGGCAAGTGAAGAAGAAGGGAGTTTAAGATAGCATATAGTAAAAAGGCAACATTTTTATTTCAGAAAGGGTGAGAGAGAGAGAGACAGAGAGAAAATTTAAAGAAAAAAGTTAATTAACGAAAGAAAAAAGGGAAGGGACAATTAAAATGTAATAATCCTGAGTATTAATATTTTGGTGAATGATGTTAGAAGGATAATCATTTATAAATGGTGTGCAAGTACAGAAGCAGATTTAATCTGTTTGACTTGCTTAAGATTCATAAAAGAGAAAAGAGAACAGATGCAAAAATTGTGGGGGAAGAAACATAGTATGGAACTAGGAGGCAGAGATGTGTAGATATTACAGTGTTATGCAAACGGGAATATATTATAGTAGTGGATCATATAGATTCAGTCACAGATATTAAGCATAAAGGATGGCCAATTAGAATTATTGTAGTGTACGGGTATACTGCTGGCAAGGAAAGGGAAGAATTATTTGAACAACTGAAACCATGGGCCAGATTCCAAAAGAGTTTCTGTCAATGTAAGTCTACCCTGATTTCAAAAGACTTGCTCTTAGTGTAGGTGACTTAATTTGATGCAAGGCCTGTCTATAAATAGGCATTATTTGGAGTGTAAGCTTCAACCCAGTAAAGAGTGGGATAGTATATATTAAAACAGAGAAAAGAGGATTTATTTTATGAGACCCAACAGTATTTCTTGCATCATTGTGTATGCAAGGAATTTTGAAGGTTAGAAAGTATTCAAAGGGCAAAATGATAGTAAGAATATTGGAAGTATAATGAAAAGAATTTTGTTAAGAAATGGAAGGTGGAAAAAGAACTAATAAAAATAAGAAAGGGAGAGTGGAAATGAAAATTACGTTTTGAAATTTGATGAAAAGAAAATAGAAAAAATATGAGAATATGGTATGAAAAATCAAGAGAGCATTTTGGCTCATTGGATAACTTGGTAGAGGAAGTAAAACAGGCTTTTCAGAAAGGAGAGGGAGGTTTGCAACATGGAAAGAAGGGCAAGATTTCATGTGAAAATTAAAAATCTACTGGTAGAAGGTAAAATGAGGTATAAAGCATTTGAAAAATGGAATATATAAAATGTAAGGAAATAGATACAATAGAGCATGTTTTAGAATATTCAACTATGGTGAAATTATAGAAGGATTTAACAAGAGATACATCTGGTTAAAAGACGTAAACATGGAAACATTGTTTATGGATTTTATAAGCACGGAGAAGAAGGAAGACAAGATGAAAAATATAAAAATATTTATGTCAATTGTATTTCAGATATGGCAAGCAAGAAATAAAGTACAAGATGCTATAGACATTTTTATTAAGATTATAAAATTTTGGTTAAGATGAAAAAGGTGAAGTACAATATAAAGTGACAGCAATGAGACCTGCATGTAGTATGAGTAATTTTATTTTATGTTATGTTTTTTATAAAGTCACCCTACTCTTTTCAATAGGTGCCATGGCGTCTTTTGAATCCACCTGAGCTACAACCATCTCAAGTAGATGGGAACTTAGTATAACATCTTATCCAAAAGATGACACACTCAGAAGTGCATCACCCCCACTAATGCTGCACTGCTATCTCAGCATTCCAGTCACTTGGAGAGGGAATAGAACCTACAGACTTCTGGTGTTCCAGCATTAAAGGCAAGTGTGCTACCTGTTGGATCACTAACATTGCATTAACTAAATGAGTCAATTCAGTCCAACCCCCTGGTTAATCAGAAATACAAATCTACTTATGAAACAGAGAGACAAAACCTGGGAACTCTGGATTCTAAACAGAACCAAGACAAATATTCAATATTTTAGGTACCTCAGAAACAGCACTAAATCCCTTATCAAGCCAGACAAAAAATAAATCTATCGCACTGACAATTTCAACCAGTAAACTCCACGGAACAACAAAAAGGCGAGTGGAAACACAAACGGAGGCAGTTTTAAGTGAATAAAAAAGATTTAATACTTCCAAATAGACGTAAGCGCTTTCGGCCGAACCAATGTCCAGCCTTCTTCAGACAAACAGCGAAATGTTAAATGCTAAAACCTTATATATTGTTAAAATACAAAAATTACCAATTAGAAGCAAGTGCATTTCTTAATTAGTTGTTACCGTGACAACCTTAAAACAGTATTACATTTGATTAATGTGGAACCTTATATGATGTTGTTTAGAACAAGTGTAAAAAGCCATGCTAAAACATAAAACTTGCATATTCCACATTCTGTATCCTAAACTACACTGTAAATCTTGATCAATGAATATACAAGTTATGTACAATTGTTTAAAATATGAACCAATCTGAATATATGACATTAGATTTCAAAAACTAATAAGTAAAAATAAATAAATAAATAAAAATAGGCTTTTAAGGGATGGTTATAAACACATGCCAGATGTGAAAGCATGACATCAGGATCAATGACCTGTACTAAAATTATGTTCTTATTCACTAATAAAATGTTTGAATTATGTTATCTATTATATGACAACCACTTCAACACGCACTTAATAGACAGGTTTTCATTAATTCCTGGAAAAAGATGTGCTCTAGTTCGAATCTGCCACATCAACTCGTCAATTTCCAACCTGATTTGCCATGGGCCCCCTCTTATATCTGGTATTCTTTGCTGCACTATAGCAAAGCTAAAAGTATGCCCTGTATGTTCCAGGGAGTGTTTAGCTAAGGCATTGTTTTCGTCATGTCTGCTGACCGCGTACATGTGTTCGTATATTCTGGTTTTGATTTTGCGCTCCGTCTTACCAATGTAAAAAGCTTTACATTGGTTACATAGAGCGACATAAACCACCGATTTTGACTCACAATTAAAGTGATTATTCACTTTGTATGTCTTGTTATTAATTATAAATTGTGTGCCAACTTTGATGTACTTACATTGCCCACAAGCACTGCATTTATGCATGCCGTGTGACCTGTTAGAAATGCCTCTATTCTGTGGTCTCTCTAAGATGGTTTTAAATTTGACCCTCCTGTATGTTAATTTTGGTTTTAACCCCAAAATACCAGAAAGGGTACAATCATGATTTATCACGTCCCAATTTTTATTAAAGATCTCCCTAATTTTAGTAAAATCCAAGAGTAGTATGTACAAAGACACGCTGTAATTGGTGTCTTCTTGTCTATTGTTCCTAAGGGGACCTATTAGAGTAGAGGAATTTCCTATATCACCATTCAGTTCTACCATGGTATTAGGAGAAAGCAAGGGGGTAAAGTGACCCTCTTTGCTTATTGAAACTTCAAGATGATATTATTAATTAAATAAGAAGGATAACCTCTTGATAGAAACATATTCTTTAGTTTGTTACATTCCATTGAAAAATCCTGATCATCAGTTACCATACGTGCTGCCCTTATGAGCTGGCCCTTTATTACAGATCTTTTTTGATGATAAGGATGGTTACTAGAAAAATGTAACAAACTATTGGAATATGTAGGTTTCCTAATAATGTTGCTTTTAAGCCTTTGATTAATGACATCTTTTGTTAAAAGTATGTCCAGATAACTGACCTCCAATTCCGCTACATTGAAAGTGAACTCTAAGAATTCAGTCATGCTGGTCATTCTTTCAATGAACACGGGTATCAATTCTTTCTCACCATTCCAAATACAAAAAATGTCATCCTGGTACCTGGTGTACCAGGTGACATGCTGTTTAAATAATTCATCCTTAAATAAATATTCGGCTTCCCAGTGTGCCAAAACTGCATTTGCAAATGAGCCACCACAGGGTGAACCTATGGCAACACCTGATGTTTGGAGGTAGAAGGTATATGCTTATAGAAGGATTAATAATGTCCTACACGACTTGTTTTTGGAAGGTTTTGTGGACTTAAGTACATATCAATACTTACAGATGGTAGCACCAAGAATTTCAACTTTCTTTGGCACACCCAAGTTGCATAAACGTATACATGCACCACCTTTCAGGCCAATTGTTGATGGGAGGGGCTCAGCTACTTATGCGTGTGCCAAACTTGTAGATAGTATAATAAAACCACTTTTGGCACAAGAGACGCACATTTGTAAAGATTCCTGGTCCTTTTTAAAAGACATCAACATGGTTGAGTATAATGTGGACATGGTCTTTCTTACAATTGACATCAAGGACCTGTACACAGTCATACCACAACAACTAGGTCTTACTTGGGTTAGGGAATTTATGTATGCCAAGAAAATAGATGATAACATCATCTATTTAAGTGAAACACTCTTGGAATTGGTTTTATCAAACAACTTCTTCATGTTTGAAAATACCTTCTACCTCCAAACATCAGGTGTTGCCATGGGTTCACCCTGTGGTGGCTCATTTGCAAATGCAGTTTTGGCACACTGGGAAGCCGAATATTTATTTAAGGATGAATTATTTAAACAGCATGTCACCTGGTACACCAGGTACCAGGATGACATTTTTTGTATTTGGAATGGTGAGAAAGAATTGATACCCGTGTTCATTGAAAGAATGACCAGCATGACTGAATTCTTAGAGTTCACTTTCAACGTAGCGGAATTGGAGGTCAATTACCTGGACATACTTTTAACAAAAGATGTCATTAATCAAAGGCTTAAAAGCAACATTTTTAGGAAACCTACATATTCCAATAGTTTGTTACATTTTTCTAGTAACCATCCTTATCATCAAAAAAGATCTGTAATAAAGGGCCAGCTCGTAAGGGCAGCACGTATGGTAACTGATGATCAGGATTTTTCAATGGAATGTAACAAACTAAAGAATATGTTTCTATCAAGAGGTTATCCTTCTTATTTAATTAATAATATCATCTTGGAAGTTTCCAATAAACGCAAAGAGGGTCACTTTACCCCCTTGCTTTCTCCTAATACCATGATAGAACTGAATGGTGATATAGGAAATTCCTCTACTCTAATAGGTCCCCTTAGGAACAATAGACAAGAAGACACCAATTACAGCGTGTCTTTTGTACATACTTACTCTTTGGATTTTACTAAAATTAGGGAGATCTTTAATAAAAATTGGGACGTGATAAATCATGATTGTACCCTTTCTGGTATTTTGGGGTTAAAACCAAAATTAACATACAGGAGGGGTCAAAATTTAAAAACCATCTTAGAGAGACCACAGAATAGAGGCATTTCTAACAGGTCACACGGCATGCATAAATGCAGTGCTTGTGGGCAATGTAAGTACATCAAAGTTGGCACACAATTTATAATTAATAACAAGACATACAAAGTGAATAATCACTTTAATTGTGAGTCAAAATCGGTGGTTTATGTCGCTCTATGTAACCAATGTAAAGCTTTTTACATTGGTAAGACGGAGCGCAAAATCAAAACCAGAATATACGAACACATGTACGCGGTCAGCAGACATGACGAAAACAATGCCTTAGCTAAACACTCCCTGGAACATACAGGGCATACTTTTAGCTTTGCTATAGTGCAGCAAAGAATACCAGATATAAGAGGGGGCCCATGGCAAATCAGGTTGGAAATTGACGAGTTGATGTGGCAGATTCGAACTAGGGCACATCTTTTTCCAGGAATTAATGAAAACCTGTCTATTAAGTGCGTGTTGAAGTGGTTGTCATATAATAGATAACATAATTCAAACATTTTATTAGTGAATAAGAACATAATTTTAGTACAGGTCATTGATCCTGATGTCATGCTTTCACATCTGGCATGTGTTTATAACCATCCCTTAAAAGCCTATTTTTATTTATTTATTTATTTTTACTTATTAGTTTTTGAAATCTAATGTCATATATTCAGATTGGTTTATATTTTAAACGATTGTACATAACTTGTATATTCATTGATCAAGATTTACAGTGTAGTTTAGGATATAGAATGTGGAATATGCAAGTTTTATGTTTTAGCATGGCTTTTTACACTTGTTCTAAACAACATCATATAAGGTTCCACATTAATCAAATGTAATACTGTTTTAAGGTCGTCACGGTAACAATTAATTAAGAAATGCACTTGCTTCTAATTGGTAATTTTTGTATTTTAACAATATATAAGGTTTTAGCATTTAACATTTCGCTGTTTGTCTGAAGAAGGCTGGACATTGGTTCGGCCGAAAGCGCTTACGTCTATTTGGAAGTATTAAATCTTTTTTATTCACTTAAAACTGCCTCCGTTTGTGTTTCCACTCGCCTTTTTGTCGTTCCGTGGAGAAAAAATAAATCTATTACACCGCTCTCCAATACAAAAATCAAAATTGCCCAAAATTTTTGTGGTCTTCTGTAGACCAGATTCAGGCCATACCATTCAACTTGCACCTGCAATAACCAACCAAGGTACTATAAACAACACTGGCAATCTTTTCAACACCCACTTCACCCATTCCATCTCATCTGTGATAAGTAACCCAACACCATCTTCCCCACACACCTGTTCTCCTCCTCCCACACTTCCTCCTTCTCATAGGCTCATAAGTAAATACTAGACTAGCTACTCTTGCAGGACATTTTAAACCTAGCCAATATCCCTTCAAAGGTGGCAGTTAAACCCTTTACTTTGTATCTTTGAGGTGAACACTTTGATCATTATGCCAAGCCTCCCTCTCTAACTTATAGCTTCTGTCTCCAACCATTTCCCAGCATTACCATTAGAACACTCCTTCTCCAGGTAAAGCATACCTATTGTATTCTTTCCTCTCCAATTTTGCCCTCTGACCCTTTCTCTGTACTTTCTACTTCTGCTTTCTGGATTCTCCCCAAGACACTTCTCATCGATCCTCCCATTCTGTCTACAACCATATATCTTGTAGTGCTTCATCATGCAACCCTTCAGTTTGGAGGATTGTAATAACTACTTCTTTTTGTGTAAGAAGGAGCCACCAGTTTTCTTAGAGGGATGGAAAACCCTTTTAAAACATGGTGATATAGAAGTGCCTTGAAAGAAGGGGGTCCATGGGTAGATGTGCTGAAATGGCCAACAAACAAACATTGATACACTGAGTAAGAGAGGCCATAGGAAAGTTACTCACACAACTATGGTAAACCAGAAAAAAAAACACTAGCCATGAATGAGTGCTGGCTGTGTTGTTGGCACCATCTAGAAAACCTTTCCCATTTGCTAATATATAATTTTCTAGTAGCAGGCAAGCTTTCATATCTCTATAAGTACCTGCTGCACATGCTCTGCTGCACGTGCTGACTAAACAGCTGCTTAAAAGGTATTAAGACCCTATCATCCAGGCAGTCAGTTGATGTTACTTAGGGTCAGGATGTATCAATCACCCTTATCTTGTGTGGGTAGATTCAGTCTGTGAGGAAGCTTGTGGTAACTGCTCCTTGTCAACTCCCAAGGAAGGGAAAACTTTTAGTTATGTACTTACCATAACTTTAGATGTATGGGATCCATCTCGCCTACATTCTGTACTGATGGGTTCAGAGCCGATCCTCGGCTCCGACTCGACACGCTATACTATAGAACGAAGTCTCTTATTGGCTGAGCTATCCCACATCCCAGGATGCACCACCACTGCTTCCCCAGATCTTGTTTGTCCGCACACATGCATACACACACAGACTGTTGATATAATATTGCCAGGTGTTTCAAGAGAGGAAACAGTTGAACTCGGACCGTCCGGTCTCTTCTGATCTCCAAGGCAGGGGGAAGGAGGGTGGGTTATTAGGAATGTAGGCGAGATGGATCCCATACATCTAAAGTTACGGTAAGTACATAACTAAAAGATGTAATGTGATCCTATCTCGCCTACATTCTGTACTGATGGGACAGCGTCCCTAGCACCTGATTCCTGGGTGGCTCATTGGAAAACACTCCTGAGAACTGTGGAACCGAAGGAAGCTTGCCCCCGAGATGCCACGTCCAATTTGTAATGAGAAATAAAGGTGTGAGGAGAAGACCATGTAGCCGCCGCACAAATGTCACTAATAGCAAGCTTGGAATGAAAGGCTGCTGAAGTAGCCATAGAACTGGTAGAATGAGCTTTCACTGTAGCTATAAGCTCTTTGTTAGAAATGAAGTAAGTATGATTGATACAGTCTCTGATCCACTTGGCAATAGTGACTTTCGAGACGGCTTTGCCCAATTTATTGTCCGAAAAGGACACAAACAACTGATCTGCTTTTCGTGCTTGGTGCGTCCTATCCAAATATAAGCGTAATTGTCTGTGGACATCCAAGGTGTGAAAGATATACTCTGCTCTGTTTGAATACTTCGGGAAGAAAACTGGAAGTTCCAGTGATTGTTGCAGACAAAAATTAGAACAAACCTTAGGAACAAAGGATGGGTTCGGTCTGAGGGATACTCTATCCTTGTGAAAAACCAGGTAAGGTGGTTTGACACACAGGGCTTGAAGTTCTGAAACTCGCCTGGCTGATGTAATTGCAACTAATAAAGCAGTCTTCCAAGACAGAAATTTTAAGTCACAAGTTGCTGCCGGTTCAAAGGGGAAAGAGGTTAAAGCACCTAACACCACATAAGGTCCCACGGTGGAGCGGGATGAGATATCGGGGGCTGTAGCAGCCCAGCACCTTTCATGAAGGCTTTACACAACTTGTTGCTCATCAAAGGTGGTTCTATGCACTCGTGAAAATTGGAAATAGCCACCAATTGAACTTTAATGGTAGAGACCGAACAACCTTGGTTGAACAGAGAAGCTAAAAACTTCAGAACCTCTGACACCGGGGCTGTCATGGGGTCTAAGCCCCGGAGTTGGGCCCAAATAGCAAATCTCTTCCATTTGCTGCTATACATTTTCTTAGTAGAAGTCTTGTGGGCCGAGGACAAGATATGTATGACTTCCGGGTCCAAAGCATGGTTCCTGACTATGGTCGGAAGAGGAGGAGCCAAGCTGCTAACTTCAACGAGTGGAGGGACTGATGTAGCTGTCCCGACTGATGGGTCAAGAGATCCGGAACTTGGTCCAGGAACCATGGACCGTCCAATGCATATTTGCGAAGAAAGGGAAACCAGACTTGACTAGGCCAGTATGGGGCAACTAGAATCATTTTGCTCTCCAAGCGAATCGCCTTCTGGATCACCTTGGGAAGAAGGGGAACCGGTGGAAAGGCGTATAGCAGACCGGTGGGCCAAGCTTGGACTAGGGCGTCCTTGGGAATCTCCCCCGGAACTGTGGTGAGAGAGAAGAACTGTTGGCATTTCGTGTTGAGGGGGGTTGCGAAAAGGTCGCAACAAGGAGTTCCCCATCTCCTGAAAATCTGAGTTATCACTCTGTCGTTCAGAGACCACTCGTGAGGGGAGAGAATAGTTCTGCTCAGTTTGTCGGCTATCACATTGGATCTCCCTGGAATGTGTGTTGCTACCAGAAAACGTTTGGTTGCAATCGCCCAAATCCCATACCTTCATGGCCTCTCTGCAAAGGGGGTAGGATCTGGTCCCTCCTTGCTTGTTCAGGTACCAGACCACCGACATGTTGTCAGACTGAATGGCAATCGTGCCCTGGGGGAGGTAAATATGTAGTGCTTGCAACGATAGAAGCACCGCCCTCATTTCCAGTATGTTGATGTGGAGGAGACTCTCGTCGGAGTGCCACTTGCCTTGGACTGACCTGCCCAGGTAATGTCCCCCCCACCCTGTTTGGGAGGCGTCCGTAGTCAATGTGGCCACTGGGGGTGGTGGAACGAAGGGTCGCCCCTGATCCAGGTTGGAGGAAAGAAGCCACCAACGAAGGTCCTGTTTGCACGTCTCTGTGATCAGAATGTGGTGACTGAGTGGGAGATCCTGATAAGACCACTGGACTGACAGGAGCCACTGGAGAATCCTCATACGTAACCTTGCTAAGGGGACTAGGAGAACGGTGGCCGACATGGAACCTAACAGTTGTAGGACCATTCTCGTTGGGGCTCGATGTCTGAGGAGCAAAGCTCGAACTTGAGACTGTAGTGTTTCTATCCTCTCTGCAGGAAGATAGACTCGCATTTGCTTTGAGTCTATCTCTGCTCTGATAAACCGAATGCGCTGAGATGGCAGCAACACAGACTTTGTCCAATTGAAGGTGATTCCTAGGGAGTTGCCTAGAGATATAGTGGCTGCTAGATTTTGCAAGAGTAGATGCCTGGAGGTGGCAGTTAGGAGACAGTCGTCTAGTATGGAAACACTTGGAATCCTAGACTTCTCAGGTGAGCAGTCACCACCACCAAACATTTGGTGAACACCCTGGGG
This sequence comes from Protopterus annectens, assembly GCF_019279795.1. Taxonomy (NCBI): domain Eukaryota; kingdom Metazoa; phylum Chordata; order Ceratodontiformes; family Protopteridae; genus Protopterus; species Protopterus annectens. The sequence continues at coordinate 1,354,417,415 of NC_056725.1, forward strand.
GCTGTGGTGAGACCAAAGGGCAGTGCACGGAACTGAAAATGACTGTCTCCCAGGCTGAAGCGCAAGTGTCTCCTGGACGCCTGATCTATCAGGATGTGATAATAGGCGTCCTTGAGATCTATGGAGCACATCCAAACACCTTCCTCCAGCAGCGGGAGAATGGATTGCAAGGTGACCTTCCGGAACTTGGACTTTTTCACTGATCGATTTAGCTTGCTGAGATCCAAAATGGGCCTCAAGTCCCCGGTCATTTTTGGCACCAAAAAGAATCTTGAGTAAGTCCCTAATCCGGTCTGGCCTGCGGGGACAGGTTGGATGACTCCTTTTTGAAGCAGCTTTGATATTTCGATGGCTGCAAGATCCCGTTGACTGGGTGGCGGGTCCGGGATTCTTTGGGATGGAGGGGGGGTTGAGAAAAGGGGATGGTGTAACCTTCGGCAATGATTCGGAGCACCCATCGGTCCTGAGTGATACTCTCCCAGGCCTTTAGGTGCTTCGAAAAACGACCCCCAACTGGCTCCGGAGCTGCACAGTCGGGCACTCCTTCAGGGATGCTGGAAGGTTGAGGAGCCACAAAAGGACTCGCGGTCTCCAGTGTTGCGGGGGCCTCCGCCGCCTCTGGGACGGCGTCTTCCTGAAAAATTTCCCCCTCCTCTGCCTCTAGAAGGGAGATCGCTCTGCTGCGAAGAGTAAGGCTTTTGAGATTTACGGAACCACATCTTCCCCCCTCTTCTAGCCTTGGGATAAGGCCTGAAGGGAGTAGAAAACCGTGCCCCTATGGCAGTTAAAGTCTTACCCTCTTGTTCGCAGCGAGTCAAGGTGTCCTTTACCTTGGGTCCAAACAGAGAGGACCCATCAAAGGGAGCGTCGGCAAAGGAAGACTTAAAGGCCTCTGCAAAATGACACAGGTGGAGCCAGGCTTGTCTCCGTAGAGCAACGCCTGTTCCCGCCGCTCTGCTCGCCCCCTCGGCTGCATATGAAATGAGCCTCATGGACGAGTTTGATAACGATGATAGGGTAGCCAGCTGAGAGTTAACCGTCTGGGCCAACTGCTCAGGTAAGTTACCAGAGAGGGTATCTGAAAGTTCCTTGACCAGATCCCTCTGAAGTCTGGTGAAGTGCGTCAAATAATTCAGAGACCTTAAAGTAAAGGTTGCTGAAGTAAGGGTGTGCTTCCCGTACCGATCCATGCTCCTAGACTCTTTATTAGGAGGATGGACGGACGTTGAAGCCTCTGCCACATCTTGTTGGGTAGCAGATGCCACCACCAGGGCATCTACAGCCACACCTTTGGAGAGAAAATCCTTTTCAGGGGGTGCTGAGAGAAATTTATTGGGGCGAGCTGGCACCGGTTCCACAGAATCCAGGTGTTCCCACGCCCTTCGAGAGATCAAATCCAGGAGCTCATCGAAGGGCGGAGACACCCAGGAGGCAGAGGGCTGAGCCCCGAAGGCCTTGAGGAATACCGACTCCTCAGCGGAAGGGGGTTTGGACTGCCAGTCGCCTCGTTGCTTCAGGATCTCCAAAATGTCCGCAAAGGAGACATCATCTGAGGATGACTTGGGGGACCCCTCCGCATCATCGAGGTCGGTGTCCGAGGTGAGAGACTCATCAGGGGAGTCGACGTGCTTCCTCTTGCACTGTCTCTTCCTCGGAGGTTCCTCTGAAGACGCTTCGGAGGGACCTTCAGGAAGGAGGGAACCCCCGATGGGGGTGGCCTCAGGCCCCAGGGCTCCGCTGTCTTGAGACAGGGGGACTACAAAGGAACCAGTCTCCGTGCCAAGGGAAGGTGACGGTGAGATGGTGGAGGTGGCCAAAGAAGATTTGGCCAAAGCACTCCTCATGGCCCTGAAGGCGGGACCCCCAGAGTCCTGGGAAGGTCCAACCCCCGAGGCCACAACAGTAGACGGCACTCCCGCAACCGATGCACCGAGAGGGAGGCTCGGAACTGAAAACATCGGTCCCGAAGCGTCACCCCCGGGGCCGACAGAGGAGGTCTGTGTACCGAACTCCGACCCGAAGGGCGGGGTTGGAGTAAGGGTCGGAACCGACCCGAAAACCTCCACTGGCTCCACCAGCACCGACTCCAATGGCGCCGAGACTGTTGGAGGAGGAACCAAGAGAACAGGGTGGGCAACCGGCTCCGGAGCCGACTGGGCTGGAGCCGAAACCAACTTTTGAAAGACCGGAGACTGAAACAGCCTTTGAAGCACCCTGTCTATGTCCGAATCCGACATTCTCGAAGACCAAGAAGAGATCGAACGAGCTCGAGTTGACTTCTCCGCCGGTTCCGAAGGACTGGGGGACCGGCTCCAAATAGTCTCAATAAATATCGGTGCCGAGGGAGACTCCACAACCATTGCAATTTCCCTCGGAGCCGAAGTGGACTTCGGCGCAGAAGGGGAAGAGTCTGAGTGGGCAACTCTCATCAGCTCCGAAGACAGTGGAGCCGATGAAGGTGACCCGCCTCTCGAAGCTCTAGCCGTCGACTCCGAAGCCAGAGGAGTCGAGGCTGGAGGCATCGAGGCAGACCGTTCCGCCCTCGGCTCCGAAGTCTGTGGAGCCGACGGAGAAGCCTGCTGAGATTTCTTTGTAGCCGGTTCCGACGGGCTGGTCGGAGCCGACGATTTCTTCTTCTTTGAAGGTGAAGAGGAAGAAGATAAAGCCTCCTCAAAGGAAGGGGTGATAAGCCCTTTTAAAATCAATTTATTTTTCCTCTCTTGGAGGACACGGGAGGAAAAAGAGTGACAAACGCTGCATGACTCTTGAAGATGCTTAGGGCCTAAACAATAAACGCACAAAGAGTGGTCGTCCGTAATGGACATTTTGTAACTGCATTTAGAGCATTTTTTGAATCCTGAAGGTCTGTGCTCTTTCGACATGCTGACACACAAATCACTACCACAGAAAATTCTTTTAAATACAATAATAAAAGAAGAACGTAAACTGAGGGCAAGGCCCCTCTAACTTAAACGGGATCACTTGACCCAAAACTAGACAACTCTATCACAGAAAGACTCACACTAAGAAGCTTTAACAACGCGCGAGGGCAAGGCCCCTCTAACTTAAACGGGATCCTTTCCCTCAAACTAAGACAATTTACCACAAAAAAAAGTCAAATCTCAGTCACACAACAACGGATAGCTGTTAAAACAGCTTTTGGGTAGATAAGAGAAAATTTCTGACAGAAATTTTTAAGTAATAAGCACTTAGCTCAGCCAAGTCCGAGACCACGTCTTTGCTGTAGAAGCGGCAAACGAGATCTAGGGAAGCAGTGGTGGTGCATCCTGGGATGTGGGATAGCTCAGCCAATAAGAGACTTCGTTCTATAGTATAGCGTGCCGAGTCGGAGCCGAGGATCGGCTCCGAACCCATCAGTACAGAATGTAGGCGAGATAGGATCACATTACATCCACTGTTGCCTGGGCTACAAGGGAGTCACCATGATGATCTTGGGGTATTCATTATGAATCTTCAGATGTACCATGGATATCAGTGGAAATGTATACAGAAATAACCTGTCCAAAAAAAGAAAAGGAATCTGTCTTACTCACCTTCTTGCATGGATTCCTGGAGCAGAATTTTTCCAGCTGATTGTATAGTGAGGAGCCAAAAAGGTCTACTTGAAAAACTCCCCCACAGATGGGGAATTGTTTCCCTTCATGAGGCCCTACCCTTGTCCTGCTTGTGTGCCACACAATTTTGCTCTGACAAAACACAGGAAGCCTGCAGAGTGAGATTGTACTGTAAAGCTATATCCCATGCAAACATGGCTTGGTTCTCTCTTCCTTGTTTAACAACTACATCATTGTGGTACTGTCTGTAACAACTTGAAGTGGTCCTTGGGACCAAATGTGATTCAGAGATTTGAGTGTCTTGATAAGGGCAAGCATATATTTTATATTTATGTGCTTGTGCCTGTCTTTGTTGTTCCAGATACCTTGCACTTTTATCCCTCACTGACACTTCTCCCCAACAAAGTCCAAAGCATTTCTGGTGACTGACTACTTTGGAGAGGGGGGGGGGGGCTGGATTTAGGGATATTTTATATTTCCACCAAGTTATTTTTCTTCTCACAAATAAATCTTAAAATTAGAATCTGAAAGGATAATGGGTGTTGGTGCTGGACCAAAGAGTCTTCAGATAACATTGTATCTTACTCACGTGGAATTCTGCCAGATGTATCATGGGAATAATACATACCATGAGATTCAGAATCCTGTGGTATTCCCTTGCAGTCGCCTGAGTGGAAAACAACCAGAACAGATCTAAATATAGATTTATTTTTTTCCTGTGGAAGAACAGATCTTTGTAGTGAGGTGTCTAGCAGATACCACAAGAAGACAATCCTTTTGAATATTCTTTTGGAATCCAAGCTTGCATAGGAGATCTATCGCCCAAGTGAGAGATTCTTGACACTTTGACGAAGACTCTGCAAAGATAAGCAAGTCATCTAAATATGGAAAAATATGGCTACATGTAGCCTACACTATGCCATAATTCGAGCAAAGACACTTTGTGAACACTCTTGAAACAGTGGTTAGCCAATAAGGCACTGAACTGATAATGTGATCCAGACACATAAAACTTTAAAAAATGTCTGACATCTGGATGAATAGGAATGTGATGATAAGCATCTTTTAAATCTAAAGTTAACAAAACTTTAAAAAATGTCTGACATCTGGATGAATAGGAATGTGATGATAAGCATCTTTTAAATCTAAACTTAACAAAAACACTCAAATAAGGAAGAAGAGGTAAGAGGTGTTGTGAAAATGTTTTAAACGTGTGCACTATCATAAAGTGGTTTAAGAAAGAAAGGCTCAGAACTTGCCTCCAGCCATTTTATTTCTTTGGCACCAGAAACATTGTTGAATAAAAACCTCTTTGAAGGAAAACTTCAATTACCCCCTGAGAAAACGTGCTGTAGGACAGGAGGGAACAGAGGGTTTGGTCTGGTGGATGTGGAACAATTCCCTGCAAAGGAGGGATTTCTTCCCAATGTCATCTGTAACCTTGCTGAATCAGTCTCAGAACTCTGGTCTGAAACAATCTGTTGTCAAAGAGAGGCATGGAGATTTTTACTTTCTTGAAGAGATAAGGGATTGGCAGGGTGTGTGTGTGTGTTGGGGGAGGGATGTCAAGGTCTCTTACACAGTCATTATGATTTATTTAACTGTCCTTTGTTCTGGGAAGGTTCCTACTTTCTCTTTGGACATCCCCATCACTGAATTTTTAAATGACTGCTTACTAGCATTTTGCTGCGACTGTTTGTTTTATTTTTTGTCAAAACTGGATGAGGGATCATAAAAACTCTTGGAAAATTTATAGAAGGAGGGCTGAAAAATCTGAGATATTCCCTGTATTATCTTATCCATCTCATTACATGTTTGATAAACTCTGCAGCAGTGGGACCAAAAACTAAATCTCCATCCAAAAGTGAATTGGAAATCTTATTTTACACCCCCTGGGAGGTTCAGAGAATGCAGCCAGGCAAACCTCAACACAGTAACAGTGGCAACAGCCATGGATGCAGTATATACAGAGTTGTAAACACACTTTAAAAAGTGAGTAGTAACCTGAGAAATAGAAGAAACTAAACCACACAAGCAGATGTTTCCTCACAGGAAGGAACTGCAGATAAAAAAGCCCTCATGCTTTCATAATTACTTAACTAGACTTTAATATATGAGCCAGACAATTCAAAATTCCAAAAAATTAAATTGTAGAAGCTTACACTTTTCCCCAAAACTTATCATTGTTTTATAGTCCTTGTCAGAAGGGGAAGGAGGATTAAAATTAACAAAATGCTTGGCAACAGCTGGATTGACTAAAGCTACAGCTGTTGGGTCAAGTCTGGGATGAGTGTATAGAAATGTAAGAGACTGAGGAATTTTATACATTCTACCTACTTTCTTAGGAGCAGCATACTGGCTATCAGGGAAGCCACAGGCTGTGACAAACACATCCTCTGGTGCTGGCAGCACTTGGTGGATGGGGGCGAGGTTCTGGGAATCCATTTGTAACATTTCATAATATTTTCTGAGGGACTGAGAAACCTGTTAATGCTAACACTGTAAGACAATATGAAACACAGTTACTATTAAAATAAAATAATTTCACCTTCAAAACTATAGAAAAGTTGGCTCTGATAAACTTTGGTTATAGCAACAGAAGGCCTTCAGAGAAAGAGTCACTTCTGACCTTGAGATGTGTGTGTTTGTGGTCCAGCAAACTACCAGTGGGTGGTAGACTTCATTAAGCAATGCAAGTGAGTACTCACTTGCCTAGGGAAAGGTGCTGTGGCTTCCACAGTGATGTGGATTCCACATTCTTCTCCCCAGGAGAAGATATAGGCTAATAAGTAAAATGTCTTCATTGTCAGGATGCCAGCAAAAATGCAAGCAACGCTACTGGCTGCCTAAAGGATGAGCCACTCAAATCCTCCTTCTCACTCATCTCCTCCTTGTCAGCACTCACTGCAATGTACCCGGAGGTGATCACCACCACTAGGGAATAAACAGGCTCATGTCTGACTTGGGAAGGCTTTATGGTAGGTAAGCACATAGGCAAAAATCAGAGAGAAAAAATAATTGTGATGGAAGGAATGCTCAGAGAAAGTGCCTGTTGAATTTCAGCACCTTTACTACAGTGTTATCCTACCTGTTAACTTATTATTACAAACACCTAGGATAATTAAAAAAGGCAAATGTGTATTGTATTGCATCACTGTAGTGCAAGTAGGATTATGTAAAACTTAGTCATCTGACCTTAATGCTACAATACATAATCACTTTTATTAGGTACAGAAAAGTGCTCAAATAATAACCCTTACAAGGCAAACATGTTCTGCCATCACAGTGCCAAAAAAAGCCTTCTCTGGTACACACACAAACTCAAAATTTTACAAGGTAAACATCAGCGTAGATCACTACAAGTGACAAGTTGTACCTGCTCTTACTCCATTCGGTGTGATAGACTTTCTGTTTTCTTACATAAAGTTTTTTCAGATTTATATGTCCATTCATACAGAGAATATTAAAACCACCACTGTCAATGATGCACTTCATTATGCAGTCCAAAATAACTGCACAGTAAACTACCTTTCAAGTTGTGTGGTCATTGTGTGTACTTTACAAGCACAAGTACATACAGTATAATGTACTTCTCAAATGTTTGTATTAAAGCAGCTAACTTTGCTGGGGATGCCATCTGCATTGTAAACATTTCTACATATGAAAATGCACAATAAAGACAAGCAGCACATATCAGAATTCACAAATCATAAAAATAATTCAAAATAACTTTCTGTTATGCCCTTAGAATTTTCTTTTATGCAACCCTGAAAGGTTAAGAAATTTTCACAAACAGCCACTGATCAGAAATAAAAATAAACAAAGTGCTGAAATGAAATGAATATGATGTGAGGCAATGCCAGATTTACAAAAATGTATGCTCCAACTAACTCCCTTCCCTATCTCTGGCTATTTCTGGATTATCTTATAGACACAGGGGAGATGTACTCTTTGCCTTCCATGTCATTAGGGACTCAGTGGTACTGGAACTCTTATGTCTTCACAAATTAACTTGTCCCACAAATACCATAACAAAGGATCTAAATTTGCCTCTGCAAATAAATAAAACATGGTGGCAAGATAGGTTCATTATGCAGCACCTTCTCCACCTCTGGAATAGACTTCTGCTGCAAATCTAGCAGTGTGATACATTACCTTCATTCAGAGAGGAACTAGATTATTGAATGGTTAATTATAAATTCACCCTTGGCTTGATTGGCCAAAAGCTCCTCAAAATAGGAGGCATGGTTTAAGAGTCGGTACTGGCAAGGCATAAACAGTCAGAAGACTTGGTTGCCTTGTATTATTTGTTATTTGATGATACTTTGACCTCCAGAGACAGCTGAGGGTTGTATCATACTGCTGAGAGAATACATTTCCCATAAGGCCTAACCCCTCCCATTCTGCGCACATGTATTGTCCAATGGATTGGCATGCAAGGAGTATTGTGGAATACCGTCCATATCTCCACATGTGACTCCGCCATAATTCTATCCCCTAAACATACAACATACTCCATGCATCCCCAGTGTCCACCAGGGAAAAAATTGTGGAGGTGTGTCCAAAAATGTGCCCTCAACTGTCCTCCCCAAGGATGTGAGAGCTAACACGAGCCACTGACCACCCCCCATTCCTCTCCTCCAGCTGCTAAGTGAACTCTGGTTATTTAGGTCACAGTCAGGGCTTTTTCCCCACTGTACCATGAACTCAGGACTGAACACTGACACGTTTTATACAATTCAGAAAACTGTTTAATGTACTCACTTATTTCAATGATAGTTGCACATTTCTTAATAAATTCAGTAAATAATATTATTAGTTAGTAAGAAAATAAAATTCTACAATCTGTTCAGATGGATTTTATTTTCACTTGCTTGTCTGTGTAATATAAAGGCTCAAGCGAATATTAATAATTATGTATTAAAAGTGTTTCATAACCCAAAAAGCTTCTGGATGCAATGAAAGCTTTTTAAGTAATGTTTTATCATTGCACAATGCAGCATGTCATTCAAGCTTTTTATTCAACCAGCAAATTATCACACAGTAATGAAACCATTTTTATTCACTCAGGCAGTATTAATAAAAAAAACACTAGAGAAGATTGCTGCGTTTGTATATGTTTTTTTCGGAAGATCGATAGTTAGATGGCTTAATGAAGCCATTTCGGAGTATGGAGATCTAGTACAAAAGTAATTGGCTGCAAAAATAGCCCGACGGCAAATAGTTCGGGCATTGAACAAGGCACAAAACCGACAGCGAGGGTCATCGTGGTCTGGGCTTAAACAGGGGATGCAGTAAGAATGAAAATCTCTATGACGTATTTGCTTTCCACAGGCAAGACAATTGTTAACTTTTACTGACATCGGTTAGAGCACAAAAAAGGATCCCCAACGGGGTGCTTATCTTTTTAGAAGACTTCGGGTCTGAAACTCGAAAATGAAAATTTCAGGAGATGGCCGACCGGCACTTGTGAACTGCTTCTGCTTTGGGCACCGCACGGCAAGAAAGACTGATGTAACAGCATCGGCTGCATGTTTTATACCCCTGACAACCTGACATCATGGAAGAAGCGACAGCATCTGATGCAGAAATCCGAAGGCTTTGCTATTCAGGCCAGCTGAGGGCTACCGCAGGCAGATAACCCAAATGTGATGACTGCAACAGTGAAACACGAAGAACATCAAGAAATACAAAAGCTTAAAATGTGTTAAAAAGTACAGTCTGAAAAATCTTCAAGAAAGAGTACTACTGCACCTGTCAAAATATATGAGCTTTCCATTACTGTCATTATTCCTCTGCCCAGCATTACTAGTGTTATCCTGCACAAATCAGCACTCTATAAAGAATTTACAGCCCAGATATCTGTCTCACTTTTTACTGTTTAAAAACAGACGTTGGTTTACTCCCTTCTGTTCTTCTTGTCTTGTCAGTGGGTAAGGCTGGTCATTATGTTATTTTACAGACTGCTTTCTCTTTACAGTCTAAGGAATATGCAGCTATTTCCCATAAATTACTGACAATATATTTGTGACGATGTGAGGTACTATCCACAAAAAATTCCAGAAGAAGGAAACACCGTATCATGTGACCTAGATTTTAATTCAAATGTGTATAAAATGGGAGGGGTTTTAACTATTTGTTACGCACTGAAGAAGGGTGTTTGGCCAAAAGCTCTGTGATTTATTAAACCCTGTTGTACGTGATTTTATACTTCATTGTCAAAAGTGTTTCCTTCTGCTGGTATTTTTTTGTGGACATTGCTATTGCTACAGTGAAGGTTAACTGCTATGTTGGTCCCTTCTTGTTGTTTTGTTAAGATGTGAGGTATTGCCAGCTGTACCAGGAGAAGTAAAGCAGTGCATGTGTGGTATATGCCAGCATGGCTGGCTGAAGTTTTGTAAATAATCTTATGTAATTTGACCGTCATTGATTTTTACAAATACTTGTATTAAAAATGTATTTGTAAAAGTTGCTTATATTAAAAATGCTGCAACTCAATCTTAACAGAGCTTTGAATGTGTATTGTGTCAGAGTCAGGTGACTAGATGTACTATCATTCTATAACTAGCTGAAGGGCAGAACTCTGGCAGCAGTAGTCTGTTGCTTGTTTTTGTTTTTCTTTGGAACCTGATATAAAAGATCTACGTCAGTTATCACAGATCAGTTAGTCAGTTGTTAGTTGCACAGGTCAGTAAGTGTGTAGTATCTCAACTTGCTTTGTGCAAGTGAGCATCTCAGCAGTACATCTTGCCTTGCGATACTAAGTGAGTTAACTATGGACAGTTTCTCTTTAGTTCCGTTAGGAACCATACAGTGAGATCGGTTTAGTATTATTTCCTTTTTTCTGCATCTTTGAGATGCTTTCCAAATGGGTTATTTTTATATTTCCTGTGACCGAAACTCTGTTGTTTATTGTAACTAAATAATAAGTATTCTCCTGTTTTCAATTTTATTATCCATTATTAAATATTTTTATACCTTTTCATTGTGGTTGCTCTTTTAGAGAATACTTTTAAAATCGTGAGAGTACTTTTGCTTATTTTGGTGACACTGTGGCCACTCCGATAAGCCTACTGCTTGCTTCGGTCACACTCTACCATTTATATCAGTATTAATTTGACACAGTATAATTGGTTATCCTTTGTAAGAACCTTAGAGTATCTGGCTTGTGGCAGCAATCTACCCTGCAGTCTGGAGAGAGCTGACATAGCTGGTGAATCTGTGTCAGCCTTTCCCAGGTATGTGAAAAATCAGATATTCAAGTGCGCATGTCAGATACTTGGAACTGGGACACAGTGCTCCAAAGTGAGGCTTGTTTGGGATATGGAGAACTGAGACTCCAGTCCCAGTGGAGTGTGTTCCTTGTGGGCTCTTGGGGAAAATTGTGCTTGATGTAGAGAGCTGCATTTGAAATACTGTGTAAATCCATTCCTGTTTTAGTGACCGCCTCCCACTGGTGTCAGTGGAGAGGACTGGGGTAAAGAGGAGCCATCACAATATCCATATCTATACCTATTCATACATACACATACACACACACACACACACACACACACAGACGTAATGCAGAGTTCTAAAAGTAAATAAAATGTAATGCAAAGGCATTTATTTATTATTACCCTATTTATCATAGGAATGCTGCTCCTGTTACCTCGCTGCTGCCTAGGGCTCTGAACCCGTAACAGCTCACTGATTTAAATGTTGTGTGTACCATTCCACCTACAGCAGATAATTATTTACCCATTTTCCTGCTCGCTAACTTACCTTATTATCTTTCTGCCTCTGTTCTCTGATTTCAGATAATTACATATCTATTTCCCTGCTTGCCATACTAAACTGTTTCTTTTCTTCGCTTCTCTATATTAGGTAGCTACACACCTACTTTCCCTGCTCGCTATACCACTAAACTGTTACTGTCCTTCTGTTCTCTAATTTCCGACGTTACTGCTTTTTTCCTGCTTGGTATCCCACTAAACTATTTCGGTTCTCTACTTTCCAACGTTACTGTTTCCTTCCTCTCCCCTGACAAGGCTACATACAACTGAAGTTGCTGGTCAATTTGGGTCCTTCATTGGCTCTATATACCCAATTGTAGCAGTGTACATACCTTTCTGTACTTTTTGAAACCTATTCTCCCCCTTTGTAACTCTGCTTACTCTGTCCATAAGTAACTGAAACTTAGTAGAATTCTATTAGTGTATCGTGCGTCCTTCTGTATGCTGTCCTAGTACTCTCATAATATAACTCTCTTTCTCCTTTGTTTGTATTCCAGCCTCCTTAGCCCTTTACTTCGGGCGCTTTTCCCCAGCCTCGTGGAAACCACCTTCCAACACACACTTTCTTACAGAGGAACTGCCTGGGTGGAAGACTAATACAGCAAAGTTGTGCCTACCTTTAGCTGTAATTATTTTTCAACGTGTAGGTGACTTTACATGTTGTTTTTTGAAGCCAACCTATTTACTTTGTATTAACTGTTTAATAGATATGTAATTCGGTGAGTATACCAGCTAGCTACTACAGTCGTATTTTTATTCAAACCCACGCTCCCAGCCCTCGCATAGCGAAGCAGCTGCATTGCGTGGACTACACCACTAGGTATAAGGCCATACAAGCTTACTAAGTCTCAGGTGTGTTGCCCAAACATTTCTCCAGCTCTACGTTGCTATCCCACTAATATTATTCCCTAATTAAATGGTTATGTCTCAAGTGTCTGCTACCCATAATGTGCTCTTCTCTCCATGTGCTCTTGCCCTAAGGTACATTGGAACCCACACTTACCTGTACTCTCCAGATAGCATTAGTGACTGTGTTACTGATTGTTTTTTGGTAGCTCCTCCTCATTTCCCTTTCTTGGGTCTACCTGCTCAGTTTGCCCAGCGGGCTCACTCCGCTGATACCCTACCCTACCCCCAAATCTCACCCACCCCCAGTGCACCTGACTTTATACCTCCATAAGCCACACCCCAACCCTAACATCCAATCAATCACTACTCCTCACCAACTCTCTACTCTAACATTATATGTCTAAGCTATTACACTTTAAAGTGCCAATACACCACACAGACATTCACACCTTCCTTCTCTGCATCTACCCCTACCATCCCCTCTTCCTTCCTTCTCTTCTAAAACCTATATTAGACTCCAGACAATGACTAGAGTACAAATGTCTAACCACAGGAAACTAATACTGTGTCACACTATTCTACCTATTCTGATTGCATACTATTTCTTAACCATCTATGAACATCTCACCTTCAATGACTTTCACCATCCCTTTCTACAAACTCTTCCTACAACTCATGCATCCACCAACAACCACTTAAATATCACATCTACATCCTCCTATCTACTTCCTAAGTACCACTGATAAGCCCACATCTCTTATCTTCCATCCAGGAAATCTATACACTTTTACTCTATTATCCTAAAGTGTATACATAAACTTCAACTGCACCCTCTGTTAGATGGTGACATTTATCCCAACCCTGGCCCAAACAATACAATATCAATGCCACAGATCTCCATGGTCCATCTACCTTTCACATCCCATCTAGACCATCTAACTTTCTCTATATAGCTCATCTCAACATTTGTAGCAAACAATAGTAGCCCAACTTCATGCTCTGTTAGATGTATATTCCTTCAACATCCTATGTCTCACAGAGACTTGGCTAAAACCTTCAACTCAGGACAATGAAATTACCCCACCTGGATATAATATACTTAGAATTGACTGCAAAACTAAAAAAGGTGGTGGAGTAGCAATATTATATAAATCATGGCTACAAGTTAGCTCACTTGATTCACATCCACCCAATGACAGTAATGCTGAATTATTCATTGCCAAACTGCAAATCAATGCCTGTAAAGCCATTTATATAAGTTGCTCTTACCTCCCTCCTAGAAAGAACATTAATACTCTTGTAAATATCCTTCACTGGCTTTCCACTAACTTACCACAGTAATCCATAGTGCTGGGTGACTTTAACATAGACTGGACTAGCTGCAGTGCAGCTAAGCCAGCCATCCATATTAACCTATATGTTTTCTCCCAAACTATTACTTCTCCATACAGAACACATAAACCTAGCCACAAAGAAAGCACCTTAGACTGGATTCTTGTTAACAGTCATCCCAATACATACAAAACAGGTACAATTCCTGAGGATATCAGTGACCACTCACTCACCTACATAATTAGGCAAATAACTAACATTCCCAACCCAACCTTTTATAGAACTACTCGGACCAATAAGTACTTTAATCCAGATAGCTTCCAAACTGAACTTAGGGTGTGCGACTGGTCTCCCCTAAAATACCTCTAATTTGAGGATGCAGTGTTATACTTTAACACCAAATTCTTACAAATCCTGGACTCCCATGCCCCTACTCGTTCAATCAGAAATAGGACAAAAACTGCTCCATGGCTTACTAAAGACACTAGACAAAAAATCATACTGAGAAATAAAACATGATACAAATGGAATACTACCAGAAACCAAACAGACCATCATAACTTTAAACAGATTAGAAATGCTACCAAGACATCTATACTCCTCGACAAGAAACACTTTTATTTTCTGCTCCAGCATAAACATCAGTACAATTCTCAAAAGTTTTGGTCAGGTATTAATTAACTAGTACAACCAGGCCACTCTAAAACACATACCCCATCAGGTACCTCCCATAGCAATCCTAAGCATATTGCAGACACCTTTAATACCTTCTTTACTGAAACTGCTCACTCTTTAGCCAGCTCACTACCCCTCCCTGTAAATACTAGCCTGACTCCCACTACAATTACCTCTCTTCCCTCATTTCATCTACAACCAGTACCAATGTCCCTCATTTGCCATCTCCTTGGAAAACGTAAACCATGCACCCCCTCTGCTGATCTGCTACCTGCTGAATATCTACAAATTGCTGCTAAAGCAATAGCATATCCTATCTCCATTCTAATAACTAGAACACTTACTGAAGGCATCATCCCATCAGCCTGGAAAATCTCCCATATCATCCCTCTTCATAAGGGCAGTAACTACTGAACTCTCTATCGCCCAATAGCATTACTCTCCCCGCTAGCACAAATCATGGAAAAATGTATCCACCACCAACTATTAGTCCACCTACTACAAAATAACATACTAGTAAACTGTCAACATGGTTTCAGGCCATTCCACAGCATCACCACTGCCCTCTTATCCTTTTCAGACTGTCTCAACAAACATCGCAATAACAATACTCTTTCTTCTGCTCTATTTATCGACCTCTCGAAAGCCTTCAATATGGTAAACCACCAGATACTTCTGAGTATACTTACGTCCCTCTCTCTTGATACTCGGTCACTAAAATGGTTCAACTCCTATTTAGAAAACAGAAAACAAGCAGTACTTTGGGAGAATAACCTATCCACCCTTCTTCTTGTTACCTTGGGCATCCCTCAAGGCTCCATCTTGGGCCCTCTCCTATTTTCACTCTTTATCAATGATCTAAACATGAATACTCCACAAGCCACCTGCATACAATATGCAGATGACTCAACATTAATATGCTCCACTTCATCCCATTTCTGAACTGCAGTCCCTCACCCAAGCAACATTTAACATAGTTGAGAATTGGTTCCTCCAACGCTGCCTCCTCCTAACCCCCCCCAAAAAAAAACTATTGCTCTTTACTCCTACACAAAAGTCCTCCCCTCAAAGTAACATCAAACAATGGCACTGTCATATCTCCCGACCCTACCACCAAACTCTTAGGGGTAACTACAAATGACAACATCATCTTTGATACCCATATCAATACTAAAGTAAAGTCAGTGAACAGAAAACTAGGCTCTCTCTACAGGCTAAAACAGTTTCTTACTCCAAAAGCTAGAACTATGATTGCCCATACCCATCTTCTCTACCCTCCTCTATGCCTCTCCCATTTATACTAACCTATCGAAAAACAACCTCAACAAGCTTAATACCTCCTACAATAACATTGCCAGATTTGCCACTGGATCCCCATTTAGAACCAACCACTGTCACAATCTCAAACAGCTAGGATGGTTGGAACTACCTAATCAGCTTCTCTTTCACCAACTTATTACTGCCCATAAAACCCTTCATCATCCTAGCAATACTCCTATACTAACTACCCTCTTCTCCCCCTACAATAATCTTAAAACCCTACGCTCATTAAAGAAACTTCTAGTATCCACCACAAAATCCAATAACAGGGCTGGGGACTCTCTACTCTCCAACACAGTAGGGAAAACCTGGAACCAGCTCCCTAGTGAACTAACCTCTCTCTCCTCTACACCACTTTTCAAAAAGCTACTTAAAACATACCTCAAGACTCACTGGCTTTGCCCTTGTACCAACCCAGACTAAAAAGCTGCTGCCTACTACTCTCACCTTCACTATTCACTGTACTACTGCACTGCCAGTACCTCTCATTAACCTTACAGCTTATGTGCAGTTAGCTATCTAACTCTGTACTTACGGAGTCTTTCTATACAACCAAACTCAGAGTTTTACCTGCTCTCTTAGCTGTCAACAATATGTATGAGTCTTCAACATCTGTATCATCATAATCCTGCTGTATCAGATTAATCTTGCTCTTATATCAACTTAATCCTGCTCTTAACTACACCACCAAAGAATTGTATCTTAAACTGCTTGCTCATCACTCTATGTACATACTTCCAGTTAATGTATATTATTCTTCCCTTTTTAATTGATGTTAAGTTCCTGATCTCTAAATCTATGATTTTAATGCGCTTTAGTCTTATAAGGATACTTTGCAAGTTGTTTACAAATGTGTTCTAGGATTACAAATATATTGTTCTTATGTTATGTTTATGTTTTTTTCATCTATGTTGAAACTTTTATCCCTGGGCCTCCACTGAAAATGGACATATATCCAGTTGGACTAACCCGGTCAACAAATGTAAAATAAATAAATAAATAAATAATAAAATAAATTTATTTTGGATGTCACATTTTTTTTATTCATCCATGCAAAGAAAATATATTAAAAGAAACTTAACTTAAAGATAAAGGCTAGAAAAATAACATTTTCAAACATCAAATGATCTTCACTGAGTTAAAGATTTGTAGTGCACACCTACGTTATCTATACTGAAAGAAAAGGACTGCAATGATTTTACTAGCAGTCCATTATTCCCCTGCACTGCTAATAATCACTGTCCCTAGCTTCCAGACCAAGCAAGGCATTTTTAAAATCCCCAAGCATGCTTCTTTCAAGGGCATTTTTTGATATCATCATGTGTGAGGTCAGTTATAATACATTCTTTGGGCCCTTTGGGATGATGGGTCTATAATGTCCATGGTCTATGGAAGGGTCACGCCTATGGGGGGCAACACTACTGTGGTAAGTCAAACGTGAGAGAGACAAAACCTGAAGCTGAACTCTAGTTAATCATTTTGAGGAATGGCTCTGCAAGGGAATATTTAACACTATTAATTAAACAACTGGTATAGGCCCTATAGAAGAAGTACTTTTGCTCTTAGAAAACACCTTCAATATATGTTCCTTTGTGATAACAGACAATTTAAGGGATTCAAGGATTTTTGGACTTTGGAGAGAAGTTTCTAAGAGAAATTGTTTGCTAATATGCTGGCAATGTCCATTGGGTCCAAATGGGAAATGCCCTTTTGAATAAGTTTAGAGCAACATCAGCAGGAGTTATTCTTTAGGTGTCCTAATGTAGATAAAGGATTTATAACTGTCATTAGTTTCAGATGCTAACCTAAGTTCATGGATTGTTTCAGCAGAACTAACAGCATCTGCTGTATACGTTAAGGATTTTTTTCTTTTGTTGTAAAGTTTATTTAAGCTGGGAGGACCACCAAGGTAGACAATTTTTGACATAACCATTACATTTTGCTATGGGGGGAACTACAAACCCTATACATTTATACAAATTGACAAACAACTCCTTTGTGAAGTTACTTGCTGTGTGAGTATTAGAGATGATGCTGCCAAAAAAGAATTTTGAAACCACGTCATAAAACTGTACGATATTGGTATGTTTTTAGACTTTGGAGAGAAGCTTCTGAGGGAATTTGTTAATTTACTAGCAACATCCACTGGGTACAAATGGGAGGTCCCCTTTGAGTAATCTTAGAGCAATGTCAGGTGCTAATCTTTAGGTTTCCTAATGTAGCCTAAGGATTTATAATTGCCCTTACTTTCAGATGATAACCTAAGTTCTTGAGCTGCTTCAGTAGACCTAATAGTATTTTCAAGTTCTTTGTAATATTTGTGTTACAATCCTTGATATGAAGATTGCTGGGCCTGATGTATAAGTTAAAGGATTTTTTTTTGATTGTTGTAAACTTTATTTAAGTTGGGAGGACTGCCAGGGTGGTCTGTTTTTGACGTTTCCGTTATATTTTGTACTGGATGGAACGACCAGCTCTATACAAATAAATTGACATATAATTCTTTTGTGAAACTACCAGCTGTGTCAGCATCACAGCTGAAGTTGCCATGAATGAATTTTGAAGCCTCATCACAAAACTGGATAAGGTTAGCATGTTTGAAATCCTTTAATACTAAGATATTGGATGCAGAGCTAATTGAAGATGAAGGTCAGAAGTTTATGGTCTGAGTTAACTAGGAAAGAAGATACCACGGGAATAGCATATGAAGTATCTATATTTGCAAGGAGTAGATCAAAAATATTGTCTTCAGTAGTGGGTTTGTTAACTATCTGTTCCACTGATTTTTTTTGTTCACTGAATTCACTAAATCTAAAAGTTTCTGAGCATACCCTTCACTGGAAGTACAGGTGCTCCAGTTTATAAAGTGACAGTTAAAACTTCCCAGTATAACGGAATTCTAGTCAATAAGGAGTTCACTTAGTACATTCACGAATATTCCAAGATCACCATGATCCTGCCTAATGAATTTAATTAACTTCTTCAAGGGAGTTTCATAGGCTGCCTCAATAGTCAGGATGTTCACATTCTGTATTGTGACCTGACTAAGGTGAATGACACCATACCCCATGTTGGTGTTCTAAGTAAGCTTGACACTTTAAAAATGATACTTATGTGGTATGACAGCAAACTGACTAAATGTCAGAACCTACATAGTCCAAGTGGTAGGTGCCTCATTAGGACCCCTCCCTTTTTGTTGTTTATTTTTCTGATCTACAGACTGGAAACCAAGACCTCTGGCCAACTAAGTTTGCAGATAACTGCAAACTAGAAGTTATTTTCAAGTCCCCCACTGATACACAAATCAGAAAGAACTCACATTCATAAATGTATGGTAGACTGAAAATGGACAAAGTAAATGCAAAAAATGAACTTAAATAACTGCAAAAAAAATGTAATGTCCTGACATTTGGTAGACAACCCCTCCCCACAGTATACAACAGACACAATACCCAAAGTGAAAATGAAAATGCAGTTAAGAACCTTGAAACACAATTCCTTCTCTTTTACCAATATATGCAAACAGTGATCAGAAAATGATTCTACTTAGCAAAGCTAACTGTCAAGGGAATATCATCCATATCTAAAGAGGTCATCATTCTCTTATTTTTGGCATTGATTATCAATCATGAATCACAATACCCCTACTGGGATATAACTCACTAGCCATATTAAACATCTGGAATGACCCCATAGGTTCCTAACTAAGATGATCATGGACTTAAAGACCCTGAACTGCCAAGAGAAATTGGAAGCACTGTCCCTTTATTCAGTATCTTATAGATTCCTGATTAGACAGCAATGCCTCACCTTCTGTGCAATTAGAGATCTAGATGTCCTGGATCTCTGCAAGTCTAATAGCGTCACAGATTCCAGAACAAGGAACCTAAATCTTCACCAGAACATATACAAAATGTAATGTTAAGACAGATTCATCAATCAGCTTCTCCCCAACTCTGGAACAGACTACCCTGTGGATGAATCAGTGTGATACACTATCATCCTTCATACGAGACCAAAATGATTAGATATGTACTCACAAATTCACTCTGACTTTATCTGGTATAGCCTTCCTACAGAAAAGGTTTATAGCCTGAGGGTGGGTATAGGCAAAGTATAAATGGCCACAAGACTCAGTTGCCTTAAAATTCATATGGATCCTAAAAATACTATGTAAAGTATTTTCTAACATCTAAAGCCAGAGCATTCACAGTAAAAATAAAGATTAAATTCCCTAACATACTAGAGTATACATTTTGTCAGCACTCGTGTGGTCTTCCCAACATAAAAATAGCCACTCATACAAGCTGCTATGTATATTACAAAATTAACATTACAAACACAATGCTCTTTGTAAAGCTGTACAGTTGTAGGGTGTTTCTAACAATGTGTGCTGCATATATAATCTCACTGATTGCAGCAGCCACATGTGAAGGCACCACAAAACCAGTTACTTAACCTGTACAAAATATTATTCATTCTTCTTATCTCTACACACACACACACAAGTATATATATATATATATATATATATATATATATATATATATATATATAAATGGTTACATTTCATGCCAAATTCCCTTTAATACACACACACACACACACACACACACACACACAAATGAAGATCAGAAAACAACAAAGTGTAAAGATTTTTCATCTTTTTGTGGATGATTTAAAATGGTATAGCTCATCAGATGATGAGCTGAAAGCAAAACTGCAAGTGGTCAAAACTTTCTCAGATTATATAAAAATGTTATTTGAGCTTCATAAATGTGCAAATGCAACATTTAAAGCAAGAAAGCTGCACCACCAAGAAAATATCAGTCTGGGACAGGAATGTGATACAAAAGAACTTGAGCAGGAGGGTGTGTATAAATATCTGGGAACTGATGAAGGATTGATACTAAACAATGAACAAATGCAAACAAAACTCAGTAAGCAATATTTTGGATGACTAAAATTAATACTGAAAACAGCCTGACATCTAGGAGAAAAGTCCAAGCTATAAACCAATTTGCTCTTCCTGTTCCAACTTATAGTTTTGGGGTGACTGACTGGCCCCAAAAGGTATTGGATTAGTTGGTCAGGAAAACAAGAAAAATGCCTCAAGC